>NW_027012854.1:194347-301847 GCF_036934945.1 Oncorhynchus masou masou
TTACACAGCTTCCCCTGGTGTCCCATCCACTCACAGTTTACACAGCTTCCCCCTGGTGTCCCATCCACTCACAGTTTACACAGCTTCCCCTGGTGTCCCATCCACTCACAGTTTACACAGCTTCCCCCTGGTGTCCCATCCACTCACAGTTTACACAGCTTCCCCCTGGTGTCCCATCCACTCACAGTTTACACAGCTTCCCCTGGTGTCCCATCCACTCACAGTTTACACAGCTTCCCCCTGGTGTCCCATCCACTCACAGTTTACACAGCTTCCCCTGGTGTCCCATCCACTCACAGTTTACACAGCTTCCCCTGGTGTCCCATCCACTCACAGTTTACACAGCTTCCCCCTGGTGTCCCATCCACTCACAGTTTACACAGCTTCCCCCTGGTGTCCCATCCACTCACAGTTTACACAGCTTCCCCCTGGTGTCCCATCCACTCACAGTTTACACAGCTTCCCCCTGGTGTCCCATCCACTCACAGTTTACACAGCTTCCCCTGGTGTCCCATCCACTCACAGTTTACACAGCTTCCCCTGGTGTCCCATCCACTCACAGTTTACACAGCTTCCCCTGGTGTCCCATCCACTCACAGTTTACACAGCTTCCCCCTGGTGTCCCATCCACTCACAGTTTACACAGCTTCCCCTGGTGTCCCATCCACTCACAGTTCACACAGCTTCCCCCTCTGGTGTCCCATCCACTCACAGTTCACACAGCTTCCCCTGGTGTCCCATCCACTCACAGTTTACACAGCTTCCCCTGGTGTCCCATCCCTCACAGTTTACACAGCTTCCCCTCTGGCCGTGTTGTATATACATGATGTCCTGATCCAGTTGCATTACAGGACAACATAGTGTGGGTTGGTCATTGTTCTGTATTCAGGATCCATTGACAGCCTGCCTGCATGTATTCCAAAGGAGGTCAGTCATTTTACTACAGTAATAGCATTTAGTACTATTATGGGATGGAAAAGTTCTTCATAAATCTCTATGGATTAGCCTCATATGATCTTCTGAATTACTACTGTTGAGGTATGACATATCTCCACACCAAACTCCTGAGGCCAGATGTCATGGTGGAGCAGCATCTCCACACCAAACTCCTGAGGTCAGATGTCATGGTGGAGCAGCATCTCCACACCAAACTCCTGAGGCCAGATGTCCTGGTGGAGCAGCATCTCCACACCAAACTCCTGAGGCCAGATGTCATGGTGGAGCAGCATCTCCACACCAAACTCCTGAGGCCAGATGTCATGGTGGAGCAGCATCTCCACACCAAACTCCTGAGGTCAGATGTCATGTTGGAGCAGCATCTCCACACCAAACTCCTGAGGCCAGATGTCATGGTGGAGCAGCATCTCCACACCAAACTCCCGAGGCCAGATGTCATGGTGGAGCAGCCAGCATCTCCACAGCAAACTCCTGAGGCCAGATGTCATGGTGGAGCAGCATCTCCACACCAAACTCCTGAGGCCAGATGTCATGGTGGAGCAACATCTCCACACCAAACTCCTGAGGCCAGATGTCATGTTGGAGCAGCATCTCCACACCAAACTCCTGAGGCCAGATGTCATGTTGGAGCAGCATCTCCACAGCAAACTCCTGAGGCCAGATGTCATCCACACCAAACTCCTGAGGTCAGATGTTGGAGCAGCATCTCCACACCAAACTCCTGAGGCCAGATGTCATGTTGGAGCAGCATCTCCACAGCAAACTCCTGAGGCCAGATGTCATGGTGGAGCAGCAGCACTAGTTCTTTGTGACAGACAGCAGATGTTGGTGGACAGATATTAATGATAGATGTGAACTCACAGGCCGAAAGTTTCCTCAACTTAAAACAACAGTTTGAAACAGCAGAGACCTCCACAAACACTCAATGTCAAAATGTCTCTTCGCAACAAGAGTATTGTTTGGCCAGGGTGAAGTCAGAGGTTGAGTTGACAAGCCTCCACCACATCTGTCCCATCTTATGAATGTCACGTGGTTTTCCTTCTCTAACAATGAGGAAGAAGTTGATCTTCAGATAAAACTAGAATTGATAAAACAATCAAATGCAGAGACGGCTCTTTATTTAAATCATTGAATGAACTAAAGCTAATGCTATAAACATTGAATCTCAGATGATACTGTCGAAATGGCCTGAAGCGGTACGATGCCAGCTGAGAGAGCTGTTTACCAAGCAGAGGTGGTATTGCTGCCATTACTCTACCCAGAGGTAATGGGGACGGATGTAAAGAAATATGAATAATTAGATATTGTTCTGGATCTTTCCTCAGTCTTTCTAATAAACAGAGAGCAGGGTTATCTTTGTGTGTCTAGCTAGAGGTTCTGAGTCTCGTCTGTATCAGTTATAACTCTGGGTGGAAGTTTTCATATCTATCGAGACGTCGCTGCCTTGATACACAATTATTTTTCCACTGCTTAGTTTTATCATGAAATGGATTGAAATTTCAGGTGTCCACTATTCTACTGTGTTCACATTTTGTTCACTGTGTTCATCTTGTTCTCTTCCAGTTCCACGTTGTGACTTCATATCCTGTCTGTTATTGGTGTCCTTAGTGTTACTCACACCACATACCCTGTCTGTCCTTAGTGTTACCACGTGGACTCACACCACATACCGTCTGTCTGTCCTTAGTGTTACCACGTGACTCACACCACATACCCTGTCTGTCCTTAGTGTTAGCACGTGGACTCACACACATACCCTG
Source organism: Oncorhynchus masou masou (assembly GCF_036934945.1). Lineage (NCBI taxonomy): Eukaryota > Metazoa > Chordata > Actinopteri > Salmoniformes > Salmonidae > Oncorhynchus > Oncorhynchus masou. The sequence continues at coordinate 197,065 of NW_027012854.1, forward strand.
TCTGTCCTTAGTGTTAGCACGTGACTCACACCACATACCCTGTCTGTCCTTAGTGTTAGCACGTGGACTCACACCACATACCCTGTCTGTCCTTAGTGTTACCACGTGGGACTCACACCACATACCCTGTCTGTCCTTAGTGTTACCACGTGGACTCACACCACATACCCTGTCTGTCCTTAGTGTTACCACGTGACCACACCACATACCGTCTGTCTGTCCTTAGTGTTACCACGTGGACTCACACCACATACCGCCCTGTCTGTCCTTAGTGTTACCACGTGGACTCACACCACATACCGCCTGTCTGTCCTTAGTGTTACCACGTGGACTCACACCACATACCTGTCTGTCCTTAGTGTTACCACGTGACTCACACCACATACCCTGTCTGTCCTTAGTGTTACCACGTGGACTCACACCACATACCCTGTCTGTCCTTAGTGTTACCACGTGGACTCACACCACATACCCTGTCTGTCCTTAGTGTTACCACGTGACTCACACCACATACCCTGTCTGTCCTTAGTGTTACCACGTGGGACTCACACCACATACCCTGTCTGTCCTTAGTTACCATCGGGGACTCACACCACATACCCTGTCTGTCCTTAGTGTTGGACTCACACCACATACCCTGTCTGTCTTAGTGTTACCACGTGGACTCACACACATACCCTGTCTGTCCTAGTGTTACCACGTGACTCACACCACATACCCTGTCTGTCCTTAGTGTTACCACGTGACTCACACCACATATATTACCACGTGACTCACACCACATACCCTGTCTGTCCTTAGTGTTACCACGTGGACTCAACACATACCCTGTCTGTCCTTAGTGTTACCACGTGGACCAACACATACCCTGTCTGTCCTTAGTGTTACCACGTGGACTTACACCACATACCCTGTCTGTCCAGTGTTACCACGTGAACACCATACCCTGTCTGTCCTTAGTGTTACCACGTGGACTCACACCACATACCCTGTCTGTCTTAGTGTTACCACGTGGACTCACACCACACACCCTGTCTGTCCTTAGTGTTACCACGTGACTCACACCCATACCCTGTCTGTCCTTAGTGTTAGCACGTGGAAGTCCCATCACAAATCCTAAATATACATTATAAAACATCAATATTCATAAATTGACTCTACCATCAGCCCACCCACTTAATCCTGTAATCTGTGGCAGTGTGAACAGAGGGTCTTAACGTGGTAGAACAGAGGGTCTTAACGTGGTAGAACAGAGGGTCTTAACGTGGTAGAACAGAGGGTCTTAATGTGGTAGAACAGAGGGTCTTAATGTGGTAGAACAGAGGGTCTTAATGTGGGGGTCTTAACATGGTAGAACAGAGGGTCTTAACGTGGTAGAACAGAGGGTCTTAACTTGGGGGTCTTAATGTGGTAGAACAGAGGGTCTTAACGTGGTAGAACAGAGGGTCTTAACGTGGTAGAACAGAGGGTCTTAATGTGGTAGAACAGAGGGTCTTAATGTGGGGGTCTAACATGGTAGAACAGAGGGTCTTAACGTAGAACAGAGGGTCTTAACTTGGGGGTCTTAATGTGGTAGAACAGAGGGTCTTAACGTGGTGGTCGTAATGTGGTAGAACAGAGGGTCTTAACGTGGTAGAACAGAGGGTCTTAACGTGGGGGTCTTAATGTGGTAGAACAGAGGGTCTTAACGTGGTAGAACAGAGGGTCTTAACTTGGGGGTCTTAATGTGGTAGAACAGAGGGTCTTAACGTGGTAGAATAGAGGGTCATAACTTGGTAGAACAGAGGGTCTTAACTTGGTAGAACAGAGGGTCTTAACGTGGTAGAACAGAGGGTCTTAACGTGGTAGAACAGAGGGTCTTAACGTGGTAGAACAGAGGGTCTTAACGTGGTAGAACAGAGGGTCTTAACATGGGGGTCTTAACGTGGCAGAACAGAGGGTCTTAACGTGGTAGAACAGAGGGTCTTAACGTGGGGGTCTTAACGTGGTAGAACAGAGGGTCTTAACGTGGGGGGTCTTAACGTGGCAGAACTGAGGGTCTTATTGTGGGGGTCTTAACGTGTGTTACAAATCCCTTTGGCCCGACAGTCTAGGGGGATGGTAATGAGACCCGTAACATAACTCATGCAAATTATTATTGTGACAAAGTACAAGTGAGAACGAAATAACCAGGACAACTGAAATCTACCGTCAAACTCAAGGTTTATTTGAAAACACACGGTAATGGGGGAGCAGGAAAAGGGGCTGAGCTGGACCCAAGGAAATAAACAATAAGTTTTCAAAACCCCTAAGCTAGACTAGCCTACTTTAACAACAGCTAACTAACTAACCAAAATACACTGTGTGGTCCGCCCAGTTCTAACTAGTGTATTTAACAAAGTCTACCTACGGGTAGTGTATGCCCATGGGCGACTTGTCTTGGTTTCCCTTTTCCCACAAGCAATCAAACACAAACCCCATAACCAAAACAGTACTCACAGGTGATGACAAAGTGCTATGGAGGTGCTCAAACAAAAGAGAGGTTAATACACAACGAGAGAGTGACACACAGAGACCTACAGACATGGCATTAACAGAGAGAATGAGCTCCAGAGCAAACTACTGACAGGCTTTTAAACCAAGGGAAAGGAACTGTGATAGGGTAGGAAAACAGGAGGAGGTGTGTCTTCTGATTGATGATTGATTGGTGACTGATTGGGGAGTGATGATTTTCACCTGTGAGGGGAGAAGGAGAGAAAACACACACACAGGATACACACACAGGATACTGGTATCCGTAACAACGTGGCAGAACAGAGGGTCTTAACGGGGGTCTAAACGTGGTAGAACAGAGGGCCTTAACGTGGGGGTCTTAACGTGGTAGAACAGAGGGCCTTAACGTGGGGGTCTTAACGTGGTAGAACAGAGGGCCTTAACGTGGGGGTCTAAACGTGGTAGAACAGAGGGCCTTAACGTGGGGGTCTTAACGTGGTAGAACAGAGGGCCTTAACGGGTGGGGGTCTTACCGTGGTAGAACAGAGGGCCTTAACGTGGGGGCCTTAACGTGGTAGAACAGAGGGTCTTAACGTGGGGGTCTAAACGTGGCAGAACAGAGGGTCTTAACGTGGGGGTCTAAACGTGGTAGAACAGAGGGCCTTAACGTGGGGGTCTTAACGTGGTAGAACAGAGGGCCTTAACGGGGGTCTTAACGTGGTAGAACAGAGGGCCTTAACGTGGGGGTCTTAACGTGGTAGAACAGAGGGCCTTAACGTGGGGGTCTTAACGTGGCAGGCAGAACAGAGGGTCTTAACGTGGTAGAACAGAGGGCCTTAACGTGGGGGTCTTAACGTGGCAGGCAGAACAGAGGGTCTTAACGTGGGGGTCTTACCGTGGTAGAACAGAGGGTCTTAACGTGGGGGTCTTACCGTGGTAGAACAGAGGGCCTTAACGTGGGGGTCTTAACGTGGCAGGCAGAACAGAGGGTCTTAACGTGGGGGTCTTACCGTGGTAGAACAGAGGGTCTTAACGTGGGGGTCTTACCGTGGTAGAACAGAGGGCCTTAACGTGGGGGTCTTACCGTGGTAGAACAGAGGGCCTTAACATGGGGGTCTTACCGTGGTAGAACAGAGGGCCTTAACGTGGGGTCTTACCGTGGTAGAACAGAGGGCCTTAACGTGGGGGTCTTACCGTGGTAGAACAGAGGGCCTTAACGTGGACAGAGTCAAGCTTCCCAAATGGCACCCTATTCCCTATATAGTGCACTACTTTTGACCAGGGGGGAATAGGGTGCCATTTGGGACACAGTCAGAGTAACAAAGACCGTAGCCAAACTCCCACTGTGAGTGAGTGATCTGGCAGGCTACCGCTGTGGGTGAATCCCCACCCCTACTCCTCCATAGTGCACAGTGGAAAGTAGTGCACTACGCAGGTAGTAGGGAGCCATTTGAGGTGTAACCCGTGAGTGGAAGTATTCTTCCTACCGTAAGACCTTCCTACGTGGGCTGATCTGACTTCAATAGGAACACGGATAAAGAGATGTATTTCCTGCCTTCCATCCTCTGTTGTAGCATTATTAGACCGTGGGGAGAGCTACTGTACCATCGTTGATCTGTGTGATTGTCTGGAAGACACGTGGACAAGCTGAAAACATTTGAGTGGGTTGTACCATAAGTCTACTGTTTCTCCTTGGTTACGCTGTTGTTCCCCCCCTACAAAAATCATTTTTTATAGGATTGCTGTGAGATTATGGTAGGCAGCATTACTGTACGGATATTTAAATACATTTAATAATACAAATATTTATGTAATAATAATATACATTTCAACAATAGTAATGGTGATTCATAGTTTTTTCTTAATAGTTTAAGTAAACATACTAAGTGAATTAGATGAATACACGTTGAGTGTGTTATCAAACCGTGACAGCTGGTTTGGAAATCCACATAAAAACAGACTAAAAACAGTTAAAAAAACTGAAATGATGTTGAATGGGAAACATTTTAGCTTGTATGTATCAATGACGCAGATGAAGGGATGGAACAACCAAATTCCCCGACGAGAGGCTCTGTGGAAAAAAACAATCCTCTTCAGAGAGAATAATGAGGATGGGTTTGTGTGTCCTGAAATCAGAGAGGACCCCTGAACGACAGCTGGAGAGGCTCCTCTTTACTCTCTTCCTCCCCTCTTCCTCCCCTCCTCTCTGCCTCCCCTCCTCTCTGCCTCCTACGGTTCATTGTGCTGCTCAGCGTTGAGCCAAGTAGACAGAGAGGAGGAGGAGGATGGACAGGAGGTGAGAGGAGAGGAGGAGGGGGGAGGAGAGGAGCAGGAGAGGAGAGGAGGAGAAGGATACCATCTCCAGAGAAGAGAGAGAACAGATAGTTAAACACCTGAATGGATCAGTCTCTTCCTGTAGTCTTTTCCCAACATGCATCTCCAGAGGGATTCTGAACATGTACACGGTGATCCTGATGACATGTGGTGGAGATGAATGTGTCACCTTTGACCTCCAGGCTCTGTAACTGTCTCTGTGTTTACCAGGCTGATCAATCCCCCTGGTGAAGAGAAGATGACAAGTTAACTTTTAATCAGAGCGGAGATGATTGTATCCTCCAGCAGGTACCTTGTGTGATTCTATTACCACTGCATAATGATGCTTGGGAGATCACATTTCTTTGGAATAAAATTGATTGGAAACAATAGCCGGCCCAACGTTCTTCCTTAATGGTGTTGTAGACTTGTGGGAGGAACTGGAAGGCCAATCAACCACCTAAGTCTTTCATTTAGTTGCAAACGAGTGGGAGGAGAGAGACATTAGGAATCGTTACCAAGCTCCTGTTTAAAAACCGGATAAGTTGCTAATGTTTCTACATCAGAGTAGGAGGAAATTAGACTGAGTCAACGTCAGGGTGATAATATCCCTTTAATTGAATGGCATTCAGTTGCAGAGACACATTCCTCTGGTTAAAGCTGGTATGTTGGGTTGGGGGGGACTAAACACTATGATAACTCTAGGACACCTAACTGCTCTGTAACAAGATCAAGTTGTAGTGGAAAACATGTTCCTACCCATACAGCTTGTAATGTCAAAAAATATCCCTCCAAGGTAAATTTAGAGAAGGCATAGTAACAACTACCCAGCTTTTGATCTACCTCAATCTCATACTTCCTAGAAGCACCCGAGCATCCGTCTCGGTTGTTTGGAAGAATATAGCTATTTTAAAGAGTTAATGTGTCTATTGTAATTCTAAAGCTTGTTAAACTTGTTCTCTTTTGGCCAGCCAGTCCTCATGACTAAAGAAGTCCATCACCCTGCACCTGCGTCCCCTCACTATCACCCTGCACCTGCGTCCCTGACTATCACCCTGCACCTGCGTCCCCTCACTATCACCCTGCACCTGCGTCCCCTCACTATCACCCTGCACCTGCGTCCCCTCACTATCACCCTGCACCTGCGTCCCCTCAATATCACCCTGCACCTGCGCCCCCTCACTATCACCCTGCACCTGCGTCCCCTCACTATCACCCTGCACCTGCGTCCCTCACTATCACCCTGCACCTGCGCCCCCTTACTATCACCCTGCACCTGCGTCCCCTCACTATCACCCTGCACCTGCATCCCCTCACTATCACCCTGCACCTGCGTCCCCTCACTATCACCCTGCACCTGCGCCCCTCACTATCACCCTGCACCTGCGTCCCGTCACTATCACCCTGCACCTGCGTCCCCTCACTATCACCCTGCACCTGCGTCCCCTCACTATCACCCTGCACCTGCGTCCCCTCACTATCTCCCTAAACCTGCGTCCCCTCACTATCACCCTGCACCTGCGTCCCCTCACTATCACCCTGCACCTGCGTCCCCTCACTATCACCCTGCACCTGCGTCCCCTCACTATCACCCTGCACCTGCGTCCCTCACTATCACCCTGCACCTGCGTCCCTCACTATCACCCTGCACCTGCGTCCCCTCACTATCACCCTGCACCTGCGCACCCTCACTATCACCCTGCACCCCCTCACTATCACCCTGCACCTGCGTCCCCTCACCATCACCCTGCACCTGCGTCCCCCACTATCACCCTGCACCTGCGTCCCCTCACTATCACCCTGCACCTGCGTCCCCTCACTATCACCCTGCACCTGCGTCCCCTCACTATCACCCTGCACCTGCATCCCCTCACTATCACCCTGCACCTGCGTCCCCTCACTATCACCCTGCACCCCCTCACTATCACCCTGCACCTGCGTCCCTCACTATCACCCTGCACCTGCATCCCCTCACTATCACCCTGCACCTGGTCCCCTCACTATCACCCTGCACCTGCGTCCCCTCACTATCACCCTGCACCTGCGTCCCCTCACTATCACCCTGCACCTGCGTCCCCTCACCATCACCCTGCACCTGCGTCCCTTCACTATCACCCTGCACCTGCGTCCCCTCACTATCACCCTGCACCGCGTCCCCTCACTATCACCCTGCACCTGCGTCCAATCACTATCACCCTGCACCTGCGTCCCCTCACTATCACCCTGCACCTGCTTCCCCTCACTATCACCCTGCACCTGCGTCCCGTCACTATCACCCTGCACCTGCGTCCCCTCACTATCACCCTGCACCTGCGTCCCTCACTATCACCCTGCACCCGTCCCCTCACTATCACCCTGCACCTGCGTCCCATCACTATCACCCTGCACCTGCGTCCCTCACTATCACCCTGCACCTGCGCCCTCACTATCACCCTGCACCCCCTCACTATCACCCTGCACCTGCGTCCCTCACCATCACCCTGCACCTGCGTCCCCTCACTATCACCCTGCACCTGCGTCCCCTCACTATCACACTGCACCTGTCCCCTCACTATCACCCTGCACCTGCGTCCCCTCACTATCACCCTGCACCTGCGCCCCTCACTATCACCCTGCACCTCGTCCCCTCACTATCACCCTGCACCTGCGTCCCCTCACTATCACCCTGCACCTGCGTCCCCTCACCATCACCCTGCACCTGCGTCCCCTCACTATCACCCTGCACCTGCGTCCCCTCACTATCACCCTGCACCCGCGTCCCCTCACTATCACCCTGCACCTGCGTCCCATCACTATCACCCTGCACCTGCGTCCCCTCACTATCACCCTGCACCTGCGTCCCCTCACTATCACCCTGCACCTCGTCCCCTCACTATCACCCTGCACCTGCGTCCCCTCACTATCACCCTGCACCTGCGTCCCTCACTATCACCCTGCACCTGCGTCCCCTCACTATCACCCTGCACCTGCGTCCCCTCACTATCACCCTGCACCTGCGTCCCTCACTATCACCCTGCACCTGCGTCCCTCACTATCACCCTGCACCTCGTCCCCTCACTATCACCCTGCACCTCGTCCCCTCACTATCACCCTGCACCTCGTCCCTCACTATCACCCTGCACCTGCGTCCCCTCACTATCACCCTGCACCTGCGTCCCCTCACTATCACCCTGCACCTGCGTCCCCTCACTATCACCCTGCACCTGCGTCCCCTCACTATCACCCTGCACCTGCGTCCCTCACTATCACCCTGCACCTCGTCCCTCACTATCACCCTGCACCTGCGTCCCCTCACCATCACCCTGCACCTGCGTCCCCTCACTATCACCCTGCACCTGCGTCCCCTCACTATCACCCTGCACCTCGTCCCTCACTATCACCCTGCACCTGCGTCCCCTCACTATCACCCTGCACCTGCGTCCCCTCACTATCACCCTGCACCTGCGTCCCCTCACTATCACCCTGCACCTGCGTCCCCTCACTATCACCCTGCACCTCGTCCCCTCACTATCACCCTGCACCTGCGGCCCCTCACTATCACCCTGCACCTGCGTCCCCTCACTATCACCCTGCACCTGCGTCCCCTCACTATCACCCTGCACCTGCGTCCCCTCACTATCACCCTGCACCTGCGTCCCCTCACTATCACCCTGCACCTCGTCCCCTCACTATCACCCTGCACCTCGTCCCCTCACTATCACCCTGCACGTCCCCTCACTATCACCCTGCACCTGCGTCCCCTCACTATCACCCTGCACCTGCCGCCCCTCACTATCACCCTGCACCTCGTCCCCTCACTATCACCCTGCACCTGCGTCCCCTCACTATCACCCTGCACCTGCGTCCCCTCACTATCACCCTGCACCTGCGTCCCCTCACTATCACCCTGCACCTGCGTCCCCCTCACTATCACCCTGCACCTCGTCCCCTCACTATCACCCTGCACCCCCTCACTATCACCCTGCACCTGCGTCCCCTCACTATCACCCTGCACCTGCGTCCCCTCACTATCACCCTGCACCTGCGTCCCCTCACTATCACCCTGCACCTGCGTCCCCTCACTATCACCCTGCACCTGCGTCCCCTCACTATCACCCTGCGTCCCCTCACCATCACCCTGCACCTGCGTCCCCTCACTATCACCCTGCACCTGCGTCCCCTCACTATCACCCTGCACCCCCTCACTATCACCCTGCACCTGCGTCCCCTCACTATCACCCTGCACCTGCGTCCCTCACTATCTCCCTGCACCTGCGTCCCCTCACTATCACCCTGCACCTGCGTCCCCTCACTATCACCCTGCACCTCGTCCCCTCACCATCACCCTGCACCTGCGTCCCCTCACTATCACCCTGCACCTCGTCCCTCACTATCACCCTGCACCTGCGTCCCCTCACTATCACCCTGCACCTGCGTCCCCTCACTATCACCCTGCACCTGCGTCCCCTCACTATCACCCTGCACCTGCGTCCCCTCACCATCACCCTGCACCTGCGTCCCCTCACTATCACCCTGCACCTGCGTCCCCTCACTATCACCCTGCACCTGCGTCCCCTCACTATCACCCTGCACCTGCGTCCCCTCACTATCACCCTGCACCTGCGTCCCCTCACTATCACCCTGCACCTGCGTCCCCTCACTATCACCCTGCACCTGCTTCCCCTCACTATCACCCTGCACCTGCGTCCCTCACTATCACCCTGCACCTGCGTCCCCTCACTATCACCCTGCACCTGCTCCCCTCACTATCACCCTGCACCTGCGTCCCCTCACTATCACCCTGCACCTGCGTCCCCTCACTATCACCCTGCACCTGCGTCCCCTCACTATCACCCTGCACCTGCGTCCCCTCACTATCACCCTGCACCTGCGTCCCTCACTATCACCTGCGTCCCCCCACTATCGTCCCCTCACTATCACCCTGCACCTCGTCCCCTCACTATCACCCTGCGTCCCCTCACTATCACCCTGCACCTGCGTCCCCTCACTATCACCCTGCGTCCCCTCACTATCACCCTGCACCTGCGTCCCCTCACTATCACCCTGCGTCCCCTCACTATCACCCTGCACCTGCGTCCCCTCACTATCACCCTGCACCCCCTCACTATCACCCTGCACCTGCGTCCCCTCACTATCACCCTGCACCTGCGTCCCCTCACTATCACCCTGCACCTGCGTCCCCTCACTATCACCCTGCACCTGCGTCCCCTCACTATCACCCTGCACCTCGTCCCCTCACTATCACCCTGCACCTGCGTCCCCTCACTATCACCCTGCACCTGCGTCCCTCACTATCACCCTGCACCTGCGTCCCTCACTATCACCCTGCACCTGCGTCCCTCACTATCACCCTGCACCTGCGTCCCCTCACTATCACCCTGCACCTGCGTCCCTCACTATCACCCTGCACCTGCGTCCCCTCACTATCACCCTGCACCTGCGTCCCTCACTATCACCCTGCACCTGCGTCCCCTCACTATCACCCTGCACCTCGTCCCCTCACTATCACCCTGCACCTGCGTCCCCTCACTATCACCCTGCACCTGCGTCCCCTCACTATCACCCTGCACCTGCGTCCCCTCACTATCACCCTGCACCTGCGTCCCCTCACTATCACCCTGCACCTGCGTCCCCTCACTATCACCCTGCACCTGCGTCCCTCACTATCACCCTGCACCTGCGTCCCCTCACTATCACCCTGCACCTGCGTCCCCTCACTATCACCCTGCACCTGCGTCCCCTCACTATCACCCTGCACCTGCGTCCCCTCACTATCACCCTGCACCTGCGTCCCCTCACTATCACCCTGCACCTGCGTCCCCTCACTATCACCCTGCACCTGCGTCCCCTCACTATCACCCTGCACCTGCGTCCCCTCACTATCACCCTGCACCTGCGTCCCCTCACTATCACCCTGCACCTGCGTCCCCTCACTATCACCCTGCACCTGCGTCCCTCACTATCACCCTGCACCTGCGTCCCCTCACTATCACCCTGCACCTGCTTCCCCTCACTATCACCCTGCACCTGCGTCCCTCACTATCACCCTGCACCTGCTTCCCCTCACTATCACCCTGCACCTGCGTCCCTCACTATCACCCTGCACCTGCGTCCCTCACTATCACCCTGCACCTGCGTCCCCTCACTATCACCCTGCACCTGCGTCCCCTCACTATCACCCTGCACCTGCGTCCCCTCACTATCACCCTGCACCTGCGTCCCCTCACTATCACCCTGCACCTGCGTCCCCTCACTATCACCCTGCACCTGCGTCCCCTCACTATCACCCTGCACCTGCGTCCCCTCACTATCACCCTGCACCTGCGTCCCCTCACTATCACCCTGCACCTGCGTCCCCTCACTATCACCCTGCACCTGCGCCCCTCACTATCACCCTGCACCTGCGTCCCCTCACTATCACCCTGCACCTGCGTCCCCTCACTATCACCCTGCACCTGCGTCCCCTCACTATCACCCTGCACCTGCGTCCCCTCACTATCACCCTGCACCTGCGTCCCTCACTATCACCCTGCACCTGCGTCCCCTCACTATCACCCTGCACCTGCGTCCCCCTCACTATCACCCTGCACCTGCGTCCCCTCACTATCACCCTGCACCTGCGTCCCCTCACTATCACCCTGCACCTCGTCCCCTCACTATCACCCTGCACCTGCGTCCCCTCACTATCACCCTGCACCTGCGTCCCCTCACTATCACCCTGCACCTGCGCCCCTCACTATCACCCTGCACCTGCGTCCCCTCACTATCACCCTGCACCTGCGTCCCCTCACTATCACCCTGCACCTGCGTCCCCTCACTATCACCCTGCACCTGCGTCCCCCTCACTATCACCCTGCACCTGCGTCCCCTCACTATCACCCTGCACCTGCGTCCCCTCACTATCACCCTGCACCTGCGTCCCCTCACTATCACCCTGCACCTGCGTCCCCTCACTATCACCCTGCACCTGCGTCCCCTCACTATCACCCTGCACCTGCGTCCCCTCACTATCACCCTGCACCTGCGTCCCCTCACTATCACCCTGCACCTCCCCTCACTATCACCCTGCACCTGCGTCCCCTCACTATCACCCTGCACCTGCGTCCCCTCACTATCACCCTGCACCTGCGTCCCCTCACTATCACCCTGCACCTGCCCCCTCACTATCACCCCTGCACCTGCGTCCCCTCACTATCACCCTGCACCTGCGTCCCTCACTATCACCCTGCACCTGCGTCCCCTCACTATCACCCTGCACCTGCGTCCCCTCACTATCACCCTGCACCTGCGTCCCCTCACTATCACCCTGCACCTGCGTCCCCTCACTATCACCCTGCACCTGCGTCCCCTCACTATCACCCTGCACCTGCGTCCCCTCACTATCACCCTGCACCTGCGTCCCCTCACTATCACCCTGCACCTGCGTCCCTCACTATCACCCTGCACCTGCGTCCCCTCACTATCACCCTGCACCTGCGTCCCCTCACTATCACCCTGCACCTGCGTCCCCTCACTATCACCCTGCACCTGCGTCCCCCTCACTATCACCCTGCACCTGCCCCTCACTATCACCCTGCACCTGCGTCCCCTCACTATCACCCTGCACCTGCGTCCCCTCACTATCACCCTGCACCTCACTATCACCCTCACTATCACCCTGCACCTGCGCCCCCTCACTATCACCCTGCACCTGCGTCCCCTCACTATCACCCTGCACCTGCGTCCCCTCACTATCACCCTGCACCTGCGTCCCTCACTATCACCCTGCACCTGCGTCCCCTCACTATCACCCTGGGTCCCCTCACTATCACCTGCGTCCCCCCTATCACTATCACCCTGCGTCCCCTCACTATCACCCTGCACCTGCGTCCCCTCACTATCACCCCCTGCGTCCCCTCACTATCACCCTGCACCTGCGTCCCCTCACTATCACCCTGCACCGCCCCTCACTATCACCCTGCACCTGCGTCCCCTCACTATCACCCTGCACCTGCGTCCCCTCACTATCACCCTGCACCTGCGTCCCCTCACTATCACCCTGCACCTGCGTCCCCTCACTATCACCCTGCACCTGCGTCCCCTCACTATCACCCTGCACCTGCGTCCCTCACTATCACCCTGCACCTGCGTCCCTCACTATCACCCTGCACCTGCGTCCCCTCACTATCACCCTGCACCTGCGTCCCCTCACTATCACCCTGCGTCCCCTCACTATCACCCTGCACCTGCGTCCCCTCACTATCACCCTGCACCTCGTCCCCTCACTATCACCCTGCACCTGCGTCCCTCACTATCACCCTGCACCTGCGTCCCCTCACTATCACCCTGCACCTGCGTCCCCTCACTATCACCCTGCACCTCCCTCACTATCACCCGTCCCCTCACTATCACCCTGCACCTGCCCCTCACTATCACCCTGCACCTGCGTCCCCTCACTATCACCCTGCACCTGCACCCCCTCACTATCACCCTGCACCTGCGTCCCTCACTATCACCCTGCACCTGCGTCCCCTCACTATCACCCTGCACCCCCTCACTATCACCCTGCACCTGCGTCCCCTCACCATCACCCTGCACCTGCGTCCCCTCACTATCACCCTGCACCTGCGTCCCTCACTATCACCCTGCACCTGCGTCCCCTCACTATCACCCTGCACCTGCGTCCCCTCACTATCACCCTGCACCTGCGTCCCCTCACTATCACCCTGCACCTGCGTCCCCTCACTATCACCCTGCACCTGCGTCCCCTCACTATCACCCTGCACCTGCTTCCCCTCACTATCACCCTGCACCTGCGTCCCCTCACTATCACCCTGCACCTGCGTCCCCTCACTATCACCCTGCACCTGCGTCCCCCTCACTATCACCCTGCACCTGCGTCCCCCTCACATCACCCTGCACCTCGTCCCCTCACTATCACCCTGCACCTGCGTCCCCTCACCATCACCCTGCACCTGCACGTTCCCCTCACTATCACCCTGCACCTGCGTCCCCTCACTATCACCCTGCACCTGCGTCCCCTCACTATCACCCTGCACCTGCGTCCCCTCACTATCACCCTGCACCTGCGTCCCCTCACTATCACCCTGCACCTGCGTCCCCTCACTATCACCCTGCACCTGCGTCCCCTCACTATCACCCTGCACCTGCGCCCCCTCACTATCACCCTGCACCTGTGTCCCTCACTATCACCCTGCACCTGCGTCCCCTCACTATCACCCTGCACCTGCGTCCCCTCACTATCACCCTGCACCTGCGTCCCCTCACTATCACCCTGCACCTGCGTCCCCTCACTATCACCCTGCACCTGCGTCCCTCACTATCACCCTGCACCTGCGTCACCCCCTCACTATCACCCTGCACCTGCGTCCCCTCACTATCACCCTGCACCTGCGTCCCCTCACTATCACCCTGCACCTGCGTCCCCTCACTATCACCCTGCACCTGCGTCCCCTCACTATCACCCTGCACCTGCGTCCCCTCACTATCACCCTGCACCTGCGTCCCCCTCACTATCACCCTGCACCTGCGTCCCTCACTATCACCCTGCACCTGCGCCCCCCTCACTATCACCCTGCACCTCGTGCACCCCTCACTATCACCCTGCACCTGCGTCCCCTCACTATCACCCTGCACCTGCGTCCCCTCACTATCACCCTGCACCTGCGTCCCCTCACTATCACCCTGCACCTGCGTCCCCTCACTATCACCCTGCACCTGCGTCCCCTCACTATCACCCTGCACCTGCGTCCCTCACTATCACCCTGCACCTGCGTCCCCTCACTATCACCCTGCACCCCCCTCACTATCACCCTGCACCTGCGTCCCCTCACTATCACCCTGCACCTGCCCCCTCACTATCACCCTGCACCTGCGTCCCCTCACTATCACCCTGCACCTGCGTCCCCTCACTATCACCCTGCACCTGCGTCCCCTCACTATCACCCTGCACCTGCGTCCCCTCACTATCACCCTGCACCTGCGTCCCTCACTATCACCCTGCACCTGCGTCCCCATCACTATCACCCTGCACCTGCGTCCCCTCACTATCACCCTGCACCTCGTCCCCTCACTATCACCCTGCACCTGCGTCCCCTCACTATCACCCTGCACCTGCGTCCCCTCACTATCACCCTGCACCTGCACCTGCGTCCCCTCACTATCACCCTGCACCTCCCTCACTATCACCCTGCACCTGCGTCCCCTCACTATCACCCCCTGCACCTATCACCCTGCGTCCCCTCACTATCACCCTGCACCTGCGTCCCCTCACTATCACCCTGCACCTGCGTCCCCTCACTATCACCCTGCACCTCGTCCCCTCACTATCACCCTGCACCTGCGTCCCCTCACTATCACCCTGCACCTGCGTCCCCTCACTATCACCCTGCACCTGCGTCCCCTCACTATCACCCTGCACCTGCGCCCCCTCACTATCACCCTGCACCTGCGTCCCCTCACTATCACCCTGCACCTGCGTCCCCTCACTATCACCCTGCACCTGCGTCCCCTCACTATCACCCTGCACCTGCGTCCCCTCACTATCACCCTGCACCTGCACCCCCTCACTATCACCCCCTGCGTCCCCTCACTATCACCCTGCGTCCCCTCACTATCACCCTGCACCTGCGTCCCCTCACTATCACCCTGCACCTCGTCCCCTCACTATCACCCCTGTCCCTCACTATCACCCTGCACCGTCCCTCACTATCACCCTGCACCCTCCCCTCACTATCCCCTGCACTATCACCCTGCACCTGCACCCCCTCACTATCACCCTGCACCTGCGTCCCCTCACTATCACCCTGCACCTGCGTCCCCTCACTATCACCCTGCACCTGCGTCCCCTCACTATCACCCTGCACCTGCGTCCCCTCACTATCACCCTGCACCTGCGTCCCTCACTATCACCCTGCACCTGCGTCCCCTCACTATCACCCCCCTCACTATCACCCTGCACCTGCGTCCCCTCACTATCACCCTGCACCTGCGTCCCCTCACTATCACCCTGCACCTGCGTCCCCTCACTATCACCCTGCACCTGCGTCCCCTCACTATCACCCTGCACCTGCGTCCCCTCACTATCACCCTGCACCTGCGTCCCCTCACTATCACCCTGCACCTGCGTCCCCTCACTATCACCCTGCACCTCCCCTCACTATCACCCTGCACCTGCGTCCCCTCACTATCACCCTCACCATCACCCTGCGTCCCTCACTATCACCCTGCACCTGCGTCCCCTCACTATCACCCTGCACCTGCGTCCCCTCACCATCACCCTGCACCTGCGTCCCCTCACTATCACCCTGCACCTGCGTCCCATCACTATCACCCTGCACCTGCGTCCCATCACTATCACCCTGCACCTGCGTCCCCTCACTATCACCCTGCACCTGCGTCCCCTCACTATCACCCTGCACCTGCGTCCCCTCACTATCACCCTGCACCTGCTTCCCCTCACTATCACCCTGCACCTGCGTCCCCTCACTATCACCCTGCACCTGCGTCCCCTCACTATCACCCTGCACCTGCGTCCCCTCACTATCACCCTGCACCTGCGTCCCCTCACTATCACCCTGCACCTGCGTCCCCTCACTATCACCCTGCACCGTCCCCTCACTATCACCCTGCACCTGCGTCCCCTCACTATCATCACCCTGCGTCCCCTCACTATCACCCTGCACCTGCGTCCCCTCACTATCACCCTGCACCTCCCCTCACTATCACCCTGCACCTGCGTCCCCTCACTATCACCCTGCACCTGCGTCCCCTCACTATCACCCTGCACCTGCGTCCCCTCACTATCACCCTGCACCTCCCCTCACTATCACCCTGCACCTGCGTCCCCTCACTATCACCCTGCACCTGCGTCCCCTCACTATCACCCTGCACCTGCGTCCCCTCACTATCACCCTGCACCTGCGTCCCCTCACTATCACCCTGCACCTGCGTCCCCTCACTATCACCATGCACCTGCGTCCCCTCACCATCACCCTGCACCTGCGTCCCCTCACCATCACCCTGCACCTGCGTCCCCTCACTATCACCCTGCACCTGCGTCCCCTCACTATCACCCTGCACCCCCTCACTATCACCCTGCGTCCCCTCACTATCACCCTGCACCCCCTCACTATCACCCTGCGTCCCCTCACTATCACCCTGCACCTCGTCCCCTCACTATCACCCTGCACCTGCGTCCCCTCACTATCACCCTGCACCCCCTCACTATCACCCTGCGTCCCCTCACTATCACCCTGCACCTGCACCCCCTCACTATCACCCTGCACCTGCGTCCCCTCATTATCACCCTGCACCTACGTCCCCTCACTATCACCCTGCACCTGCGTCCCCTCACTATCACCCTGCACCTGCGTCCCCTCACTATCACCCTGCGTCCCCTCACTATCACCCTGCACCTGCGTCCCCTCACTATCACCCTGCACCTGCGTCCCCTCACTATCACCCTGCACCCCCTCACTATCACCCTGCACCCCCTCACTATCACCCTGCACCTGCGTCCCCTCACTATCACCCTGCACCTGCACCCCCTCACTATCACCCTGCACCTGCGTCCCCTCACTATCACCCTGCACCTGCGTCCCCTCACTATCACCCTGCACCTGCGTCCCCTCACTATCACCCTGCACCTGCGTCCCCTCACTATCACCCTGCACCTGTGTCCCCTCATTATCACCCTGCACCTACGTCCCCTCACTATCACCCTGCACCTGCGTCCCCTCACTATCACCCTGCACCTGCGTCCCCTCACTATCACCCTGCACCTGCGTCCCATCATTTAGCAAAGAGAATTCATTCCGCTGTATTGTATTTTTCCCTCGTCACATGAGAGCAGGAGCACAGAGAATTTACATGGATTATCTGCTATATCAGACTGCACTGTGCTTCTTAGCTGTTTTTAATTGGAGACGAATGAGAACCAAAACATCATTACTGGATAAACTAAACAGGGCCAGAGGAGATTTAATTACCTGTGGTGGGCTGTGCCCTAAATGACACCCTATTCCCTATGAAGTGCACTAGTTTTGACCAAGGCCTTCAGAAGTAGTGCACTGCATAGGGACTGTGCTGTAGTGGGGTTGTAGTGGAGCAGGTCGAGAGCTTTAAGTTCCTTGGTGTCCACATCACCAACGATCTATCATGGTCCAAACACACCAAGACAGTCGTGAAGAGGGCACGACAACACCTTTCCCCCCTCAGGAGACTGGAAAGATTTTACATGGGTCCCCAGAACCTCAAAAAGTTCTACAGCCTCACCATCGAGAGCATCACTGGTTGCATCACTGTCTGGTACAGCAACTGCTCAGCCTCTGACCACAAGGCACTACAGAGGGTAGTGTGAACGGCCCAGTCCATCACTGTGGCCAAGCTTCCTGCCATCCAGGACCTCTATAATAGGCAGTGTCAGAGGAAAACCCATAAAATTGTCAGAGACTCCAGCCACCCTAGTCATAGACTGTTCTCTCTGCTACCGCAGGGCAAGCGGTACCGGAGCACCAAGTCTAGTCACTTCACCCCCACCTACAGTACAAGTACAAACTGCCTAAACTAACCTGTACCCCCGCACGCTGACTCGGTCCCGCACCCCCCTGTATATAGCTTCATTATTGTTATGTTATTGTTACTTTTTATAATTTTTTCCTTCAGTTACATTTACATTACATTTACATTTAACTCATTTAGAACTGCACTGTTATCCAGGGCTTGTTACAAATTGGTGAATTCACCTTCTGACATCAGTGGAACAGCCACTTTACAATAGTTTGATTTAAATCATTTAAGGGGGGGGGGGAGAAGGATTGTTGGATTTTATCCTATCCTAGGTATTCCTAGGAAGAGAAAATGAAGAGGTGGGGTTTCAGGTGTCTCCGGAAGGTGGTGATTGACTCCGCTGTCCTGGCGTCGTGAGGGAGTTTGTTCCACCATTTATGTTCCAGAGCATAGAATATTAAATATACTATAAGTTCTCAGCGGGAACTGAGACTTCCAAGATCAAAGTGGTAGGGAAACAACAGGCCAGAGTTACACATGGATAAACGCAGTACAGTCAATAACACAATTGTTTGGGTGTAGGGCCTGATACAGAGCCTGGAGGCGTGAGGTGGTCCCCTCACAGTTCCGTAGGCAAGCACCATGGTCTTACAGCGGATGCAGATTAACACTGGAAGCCAGTGGAGAGAGCGGAGGAGCGGGGTGACGTGAGAGAACTTGGGATATGGGGATGAGGTAGGTAGATTGGGTGGGCTATTTACAGATGGACTGTGTACAGATAGCTAGATAGATGTTTAAAGTTAGTGAGGGAAATGTAAGTCTCCAATTCGTTTGGAGGTGTGAGTGAAGGAGGCTTTGTTGCGAAATAGAAAGCCGATTCTAGATTTGATTTTGGATTGGAGATGTTTAATATGAGTCTGGAAGGAGAGTTTACAGTCTAGCCAGACACCTAGGTATTTGGAGTTGTCCACATATTCTAAGTTAGAACCGTCCAGAGAGTGATGCTAGTCGGGCGGCGTGTGTGGGCAGCGAACGGTTGAAAAGCATGCATTTGGTTTTGCTAAGTGTTTAAGAGCAGTTGGAGGCCACGGAAGGAGTGTTGTATTGCATTGAAGCTTGTTTGGAGGTTTGTCAACAGTGTCCAAAGAAGGGCCAGAAGTATACAGAATGGTGTCGTCTGCGTAGAGGTGGATCAGAGAATCACCAGCAGCAAGAGCGACATCATTGATATATACAGAGAGAGAAAATAGTTGGCCCAAGAATTGAACCCTGTGGTACCCCCATAGAGACTGCCGGAGGTCCGGACAACAGGCCCTCCGATTTTACACACTGAACTCTGTCTGCGAAGTAGTTGGTGAACCAGGCAAGGCAGTCGTTTGAGAAACCAAGGCTACTGAGTCTGCCAATAAGAACATGTGATTGACAGAGTCGAAAGCCTTGGCCAGGTCGATGAAGACGGCTGCACAGTACTGTCTTTTATTGATGGCGGTTATGATATCATTTAGTACCTTGAGCGTGGCTGAGGTGCACCCCTGACCAGCTCGGAAACCGGATTGTATACCAAAATGGTCAGTAACCTGTTTATCATCTTGGCTTTCAAAGACTTTAGAAAGGCAGGGCAGGAGGGATATTGGTCTGTAACAGTTTGGGTCTAGAGTGTCACTCCCTTTGAAGAGGGGGATGACCGCGGCAGCTTTCCAATCTTTAGGAATCTCGGACGATACGAAAGAGAGGTTGAACAGACTGGTAATAGGGGTTGCAACAATGGCGGCTGATAATTTTAGAAAGAGAGGGTCCAGTTTGTCTGGCCCAGTCGATTCGTACGGGTCCAGGTTTTGGAGTTAGAAGATGACGTCTTTGTATCTGTGAATGTTGGATACTGCTGAGCCACACCAAGAAATGCACCAGTCTGTCCATATTCATAATGTTGGATACTGCTGAGCCACACCAAGAAATGAACCAGTCTGTCCATATTCACAATGTTGGATACTGCTGAGCCACACCAAGAAATGCACCAGTCTGTCCACATTCAGAATAGTGGTATTATTTAAAGTCTAAAGCCATTTCTATTATTAGCTGTAACGATATAAAACATTATCTCCTATTGGTTATTTACCAGCATTATCACCTATTGGTTATTTACCAGCATGATCACCTATTGGTTATGTACCAGCATTATCACCTATTGGTTATTTACCAGCAGGATCACCTATTGGTTATTTACCAGCATGATCACCTATTGGTTATTTACCAGCATTATCACCTATTGGTTATTTACCAGCATTATCACCTATTGGTTATTTAACAGCATGATCACCTATTGGTTATTTACCAGCATGATCACCTATTGGTTATTTACCAGCATGATCACCAATTGGTTATTTACCAGCATTATCGCTTATTGGTTATTTACCAACATTACCACCTATTGGTTATTTATCGGCATTATCGGCTTTTGGTTATTTTACCGGCATGATCACCTATTGGTTATTTACCAGCATTATCACATATTGGCTATTTACCTGCATGATCACATATTGCTTATTTACCGCATTATCACATATTGGATACCAGCATTTCACCTATTGGTTATTTATCGGCATTAGCATTATCACATTATATTGGTTATTTACCAGACATGTTGTTGTTAACCTTCACATCCCAGCTCTGAGAGAGAGGAAGCTCTGAGAGAGAGGAAGCTCTGTAACTGATGTGAATAACCTTCCCATCCCAGCTCTGAGAGAGAGGAAGCTCTGAGAGAGAGGAAGCTCTGTAACTGATGTGAATAACCTTCCCATCCCAGCTCTGAGAGAGAGGAAGCTCTGAGAGAGGAAGCTCAGTAGCTGATGTGAATAACCTTCCCATCCCAGCTCTGAGAGAGAGGAAGCTCTGTAACTGATGTGAATAACCTTCCCATCCCAGCTCTGAGAGAGAGGAAGCTCTGAGAGAGAGGAAGCTCAGTAGCTGATGTGAATAACCTTCCCATCCCAGCTCTGAGAGAGAGGAAGCTCTGAGAGAGAGGAAGCTCAGTAGCTGATGTGAATAACCTTCCCATCCCAGCTCTGAGAGAGAGGAAGCTCTGAGGGAGAGGAAGCTCAGTAGAGAGAGGAACCTTCCCATGAGAGCTCTGAGGAAGCTCTGAGAGAGAGGAAGCTCTGTAGCTGATGTGAATAACCTTCCCATCCCAGCTCTGAGAGAGAGGAAGCTCTGTAGCTGATGTGAATAACCTTCCCATCCCAGCTCTGAGAGAGAGGAAGCTCTGTAGCTGATGTGAATAACCTTCCCATCCCAGCTCTGAGAGAGAGGAAGCTCTCTAGCTGATGTGAATAACCTTCCCATCCCAGCTCTGAGAGAGAGGAAGCTCTGAGAGAGAGGAAGCTCTGAGAGAGAGGAAGCTCAGTAGCTGATGTGAATAACCTTCCCATCCCAGCTCTGAGAGAGAGGAAGATCTGCGAGAGAGGAAGCTCAGTAGCTGATGTGAATAACCTTCCCATCCCAGCTCTGAGAGAGAGGAAGCTCTGAGAGAGGAAGCTCTGTAGCTGATGTGAATAACCTTCCCATCCCAGAGAGAGAGGAAGCTCTGAGAGAGAGGAAGCTCAGTAGCTGATGTGAATAACCTTCCCATCCCAGCTCTGAGAGAGAGGAAGCTCTGAGAGAGAGGAAGCTCAGTAGCTGATGTGAATAACCTCCCCATCCCAGCTCTGAGAGAGGAAGCTCTGAGAGAGAGGAAGCTCTGAGAGAGAGGAAGCTCAGTAGCTGATGTGAATAACCTTCCCATCCCAGCTCTGAGAGAGAGGAAGCTCTGAGAGAGAGGAAGCTCAGTAGCTGATGTGAATAACCTTCCCATCCCAGCTCTGAGAGAGAGGAAGCTCTGAGAGAGAGGAAGCTCTGAGAGAGAGGAAGCTCAGTAGCCGATGTGAATAACCTTCCCATCCCAGCTCTGAGAGAGAGGAAGCTCTGAGAGAGAGGAAGCTCTGTAACTGATGTGAATAACCTTCCCATCCTCAGCTCTGAGAGAGAGGAAGCTCTGAGAGAGAGGAAGCTCTGAGAATAACCTTCCCATCCCAGAGAGAGGAAGCTCAGCTCTGTAGCTGATGTGAATAACCTTCCCATCCCAGCTCTGAGAGAGGAAGCTCTGAGAGAGAGGAAGCTCAGTAGCTGATGTGAATAACCTTCCCATCCCAGCTCTGAGAGAGAGGAAGCTCTGAGAGAGAGGAAGCTCTGAGAGAGAGGAAGCTCTGAGAGAGAGGAAGCTCAGTAGCTGTATTTCTGCATCTCAGAAACCAAGCAGACAGCGCTCCATCATCTGACATGGAGAGTGTGTGAAATATTGCCCTCGGTCTCTTTCTGCCTCTTCTAATATTCCCAGCCAGTCGTTCAGGCTTGTTACTGGTTCTGCCATAAATAGCACCCTATTTCATTTTTAGTGCACTACTTTGACTTGGACTCATAGGGTTCTGTGTAGGGCACATGGTAGTGCACTATATAGGGAATAGGGTCCGTTCCTGTGCTTTCTGCAGGCATCTTTATTAATGCTTCAATAGGGGCGATTACAGTAATTGCATTTTAGTTCAATTCTATTAAAGCTTTAAAACATTTATTCAGCCAGACAATATTTCTCCTTCTAATGGTTTCATCTGGTGTGAAATGTATTCAATTTCTCCTCTGATGATGTCACATTAATTTCCTGCTCTCTCATTCCTCTCTGTGTCTTCGTCCCAAACGGCAGCCTATTCCATAAGTAGTGCTCTTCTGTTGACCTGTGCCCGTAGGGTTCTGGTTTAAAAGTAGTGCACTATATATGGAATAGGCTACGGCCTAAACGGCAGCCTATCTATGAGGCCATTAAAGCTCCTGCTCTGCAGGATGTATTAGGAGATATGACCCAGAGAATTGACGTTGGCGTGTAGCTGATTTGTTACCTATATCATGATAATAATAAAGACCAATCAAACTCCAAGCACCAGTCACATGGCTGAACAATGATTTCATATGAAACGTGGTTAAAGTTTCTCTTTCAACTCTTCTCAGAAAGAATGGAAATGAGATTGAAAGTAATGTTTCCACATTCACACAATATGTTTTTAACAACATATTTAATTTGGTTCTAAAATATATATTTGGTCTGGTATGTGAATTCAAACGGGCTGTGACAGATTCTGGTCTCTCTCCCAGAGGACAGATCTGTGGTCTCTCTCTAGCCTGTCTCCCAGAGGACAGATCTGTGGTCTCTCTTCCAGATGGATGTCTCTATGAGGACAGATGGATGTCTCTGTGAGGACAGATGGATGTCTCCCAGAGGACAGATGGATCTCTCTGTCTAGCCTGTCTCCCAGAGGACAGATCTGTGGTCTCTCTCTAGCCTGTCTCCCAGAGGACAGATCTGATGGTCTCTGTGAGGACAGATGGATGTCTCTGTGAGGACAGGTGGATGTCTCTGTGAGGACAGGTGGAAGTCTCTGTGAGGACAGGTGGATGTCTCTGTGAGGACAGATGGATGTCTCTATGAGGACAGGTGGATGTCTCTGTGAGGACAGATGGATGTCTCTGTGAGGACAGGTGTTGTCCTGTGAGGACAGATGGATGTCTCTATGAGGACAGGTGGAAGTCTCTGTGAGGACAGGATAGAAGTCTCTGCAGTCTCTCTGTGTGTTGTCCTGTGAGGACAGATGGATGTCTCTGCGGTCTCAGATGATGTCTGTCCTCTTGTTGCTCTGAGCCACTGGATCAATATCCTCTAGTCATAACTTATCACAGATCAATGCTGGGGTTTCCTCTGTAGCTCCTCTAGTCCTAATTTATCACAGATCAATGCTGGGGTTCCCTCTGTAGCTCCTCTAGTCATAACTTATCACAGATCAATGCTGGGGTTCCCTCTGTAGCTCCTCTAGTCATAACTTATCACAGATCAATGCTGGGGTTCCCTCTGTAGCTCCTCTAGTCATAACTTATCACAGATCAATGCTGGGGTTCCCTCTGTAGCTCCTCTAGTCATAACTTATCACAGATCAATGCTGGGGTTCCCTCTGTAGCTCCTCTAGACATAACTTATCACAGATCAATGCTGGGGTTCTCTCTGTAGCTCCTCTAGTCATAACTTATCACAGATCAATGCTGGGGTTCCCTCTGTAGCTCCTCTAGTCATAACTTATCACAGATCAATGCTGGGGTTCCCTCTGTAGCTCCTCTAGTCATAATTTATCACAGATCAATGCTGGGGTTCCCTCTGTAGCTCCTCTCGTCATAACTTATCACAGATCAATGCTGGGGTTCCCTCTGTAGCTCCTCTAGTCATAACTTATCACAGATCAATGCTGGGGTTCCCTCTGTAGCTCCTCTAGTCATAACTTATCACAGATCAATGCTGGGGTTCCCTCTGTAGCTCCTCTAGTCATAACTTATCACAGATCAATGCTGGGGTTCCCTCTGTAGCTCCTCTAGTCATAACTTATCACAGATCAATGCTGGGGTTCCCTCTGTAGATCCTCTAGTCATAACCTATCACAGATCAATGCTGTGTTTCCCTCTGTAGCTCCTCTAGTCATAACTTATCACAGATCAATGCTGGGGTTTCCTCTGTAGCTCCTCTCGTCATAACTTATCACAGATCAATGCTGGGGTTCCCTCTGTAGCTCCTCTAGCATCTTGGCATTGTTCTGGATAGGCAGACAGGACAGATAGACAGACAGGGCGGATAGTCAGACAGGGCGGATAGGCAGACAGGACAGATAGACAGACAGGACAGATAGACAGACAGGACAGATAGACAGACAGGACAGATAGTCAGACAGGACAGATAGTCAGACAGGACAGATAGTCAGACAGGACAGATAGACAGACAGGACAGATAGTCAGACAGGACAGATAGACAGACAGGACAGATAGGCAGACAGGACGGATGGTCAGGCAGGACGGATAGACAGACAGGGCGGATAGACAGACAGGACAGATAGTCAGACAGGACAGATAGGCAGACAGGACAGATAGACAGACAGGACAGATAGTCAGACAGGACAGATAGGCAGACAGGACAGATAGACAGACAGGACGGATAGGCAGACAGGACAGATGGTCAGACAGGACAGATGGTCAGACAGGACAGATGGTCAGACAGGACGGATGGTGAGACAGGACAGATAGTCAGACAAGGCCCTGATAAAGGGCTTTGGACAAACTCATCAAACAAATCCAAAAATATGTCCTTATTTGTTTTCTTTAGATTTCTGATGATGAGGCTCGATTCATGACTCATATGAGCATCCAAACAAAAGAAATAACATATTAGATTTCACAATGTTGACATATCAACTCCAAAGAATCTGATACTTCAATTTAATTCAATGTAATATGGCCCAAGGCGTTGTATTTTTGATGAGAGTCATCATGACAAAGTCATTACTGTGATGATTTACACAGCCAAACAACCAACCTCAGTGAAACCAATCCAGCCTGGCGTTCCAGAGGAACAAGCAGAAGGCGGGGCTGAGGAACAACTAGGTTCCATCGTGGGTTTAACTCTGTTAACTCTTCATTAACGGTAGCTGGGTCATCAGAGGGTTGGGCAGGACGGTAACCGTATCCTGGATTAAAACCAACCGGAGCAGGAAAACATGCTCATTGACCAATCAACTCTCAGCATTATTAGCATCATTAAAGAATGGGGAAGTCAGTGTAATAACAGGTTATAGAATTATAGAAAACTAACAGGGGGAATATTCCTCTATGTTAATATAGAGAGGAGAGACTAACGAGCTGATCCACTGGGGATGGGCCTGGTGGAGAGGAGAGGAGAGGAGAGGAGAGACTAACGAGCTGATCCACTGACGATGGGCCTGGTGGAGAGGAGAGGAGAGGAGAGGAGAGGAGAGACTAACAAGCTGATCCACTGGGGATGGGTCTGGTGGAGCGGAGAGGAGCGGAGAGGAGAGGAGAGACTAACGAGCTGATCCAGGAGCGGAGAGGAGCGGAGAGGAGAGGGAGAGACTGACGATGGACCTGGTGGAGAGGAGAGGAGAGGAGAGGAGAGGAGATGAGAGGAGAGACTAACGAGCTGATCCACTGACGATGGGCCTGGTGGAGAGGAGAGGAGAGGATTGGAGAGGAGAGACTAACGAGCTGATCCACTGACGATGGGCCTGGTGGAGAGGAGAGGAGAGACTAACGAGCTGATCCACTGACGATGGGCCTGGTGGAGCGGAGAGGAGAGGAGAGGAGAGACTAACGAGCTGATCCACTGACGATGGGCCTGGTGGAGCGGAGAGGAGAGGAGAGGAGAGACTGATCCACTGACGATGGACCTGGTGGAGCGGAGAGGAGCGGAGAGGAGAGGAGAGACTAACGAGCTGATCCACTGACCATGGGCCTGGTGGAGCGGAGAGGAGCGGAGAGGAGAGGAGAGACTAACGAGCTGATCCACTGACGATGGGCCTGGTGGAGAGGAGAGGTGAGGAGAGGAGAGGAGAGGAGAGGAGAGACTAACGAGCTGATCCACTGACGATGGGCCTGGTGGAGCGGAGAGGAGAGGAGAGGATTGGAGAGGAGAGACTAATGAGCTGATCCACTGACGATGGGCCTGGTGGAGCGGAGAGGAGAGGATTGGAGAGGAGAGACTAACGAGCTGATCCACTGACGATGGGCCTGGTGGAGAGGAGAGGAGAGACTAACGAGCTGATCCACTGACAATGGGCCTGGTGGAGAGGAGAGGAGAGACTAACGAGCTGATCCACTGACAATGGGCCTGGTGGAGAGGAGAGGTGAGGAGAGACTAACGAGCTGATCCACTGACGATGGGCTTGGTGGAGCGGAGAGGAGAGGAGAGGAGAGGAGAGGAGGAGAGGAGAGGAGGAGGAGAGGAGAGGAGGAGAGGAGAGACTAACGAGCTGATCCACTGAGGATGGTCCTAATGGGGTCTCTGAGTTACTACCCACACTCCACTGGGAGTGGAGATGAAAGTAGGAGATGAGGAGATGAAAGTAGGAGATGAGGAGAGGAAATTAGGAGAGGATTGGAGAGGAGAGGACAGGAGAGGAGGGTAAAGAGGAGGAGGATGGGGAGGAGAGGAGAGTAAAGAGGAGGAGGATGGGGAGGAGAGGAGAGTAAAGAGGAGGAGGATGGGGAGGAGAGGAGAGTCCAAGAGGAATGGGGAGAGGAGGGAGGATGGGGAGGAGATGGGGGAGAGGAGAGATAAGGAGGAGGAGGATGGGGAGGAGAGAGGAGAGAAGAGGAGGAGGATGGGGAGGAGAGGAGAGTAAAGGAGAGGAGGAGGATGGGGAGGAGAGGGAGAGGAGAGTAAAGAGGAGGAGGATGGGGAGGAGAGGAGAGTAAAGAGGAGGAGGATGGGGATGAGGGAGAGGAGAGGAGAGAAAGAGGAGGAGGAGAGGATTGGAGAGGAGGAGGATGGGGAGGAGAGGAGAGATAAAGAGGAGGAGGATGGGGAGGAGAGGAGAGGAGAGAGAGGAGGAGGATGGGGGGGAGGAGAGTAAGAGGAGGGAGGAGAGTAAAGAGGAGGAGGATGGGGAGGAGAGGAGAGTAAAGAGGAGGAGGATGGGGAGGAGAGGAGGAGAGTAGGAGGAGATGGGGAGGAGAGGAGAGTAAAGGAGGAGGATGGGGAGGAGAGGAGAGGTGGGGAGGAGAGAAAGAGGGAGGAGGATGGGGAGGAGAGGAGAGAGTAAAGAGGAGGAGGATGGGGAGGAGAGGAGAGAGTAAGAAGAGGAGGAGGGATGGGGGGGAGAGGAGAGGAGAGTAAAGAGGAGGATGGGGATGGGGAGGAGAGGAGGAGGATGGGGAGGGAGAGTAAAGAGGAGGAGGATGGGGAGGAGAGAGGAGAGGAGATGGGGAGGAGAGGAAGAGGAGGAGGATGGGGGGGGAGAGGATGGGGAGAGGAGAGTAAAGAGGAGGAGGATGGGGAGGAGAGGAGAGGAGAGTAAGAGGGGAGGAGGATGGGGAGGGAGAGGAGAGTAAAGAGGAGGATGGGGAGGAGAGGAGAGTAAAGAGGAGGAGGATGGGGGAGGAGAGAAGAGGAGCCTGATACCTCCGTTGATATGGGGAGGATTGTCAGTAAAGAGGAGTGAGGATCTCCATCTCAATGAAGGAGATGGGGGAACAGGGATGGGGGAGTTTCAGACCATCAGGACTGGTGGCAGGAGAGGAGAGCTGAACTCCCAGGAAAACAATAACACACAGCTTCATTTGTCACTGTCATTCCTCCTGATTCAGTTTCACTCTGTGAGAGTAAAGAGGACATTATCTACCAAGAGTCAAACAAAAACTCAACTTACAAGTGTAGTTTAGTTTGTGCAACATGCCAACTTCTCTGATTCAGTCCAGTTAGACTGTCCTGGTCGTTCTGACTCTCTTTCTGTCCTGAACCGGAAAAACCTGGACAATACAATTATTAGCCTGTAATTTGGAGACGTGCAACACACACACACACACACACACACACACACACACACACACACACACACACACACACACACACACACACACACACACACACACACACACACACACACACACACACACACACACACACACACACACACACCTCCTCTCTGTTGTGCTTGTTTTCTCTTGTTAATGACAGGACTCCTGACCGTCAGACCCTAACAAAGGTCATCCATCTTCCTGTGACATCCGCCCACCGTAGCCGGGCTGGAGCAACTTCACCCACTACACCACCCTCCCCAGTCCCTCAGCCCCCCTCCCTCCCCAGTCCCTCAGCCTCCCTCCCTCCCCAGTCCCTCAGCCCCCTCCCTCCCCAGTCCCTCAGCCCCCCTCCCTCCCCTCCCCAGTTCCTCAGCCCCCTCCCTCCCTCCCCAGTCCTCAGCCCCCAACCCTCCCCAGTCCCTCAGCCCCCTCCCTCCCCAGTCCCTCAGCCTCCCTCCCTCCCCAGTCCCTCAGCCCCCTCCCTCCCCAGTCCCTCAGCCCCCCTCCCTCCCTCCCCAGTCCCTCAGCCCCCCTCCCTCCCTCCCCAGTTCCTCAGCCTCCCTCCCCAGTCCCTCAGCCCCCCCTCCCTCCCCAGTCCCTCAGACCCCTCCCTCCCTCCCCAGTCCCTCAGCCCCCCCTCCCTCCCTCCCCAGTTCCTCAGCCCCCTCACCCCTCCCTCCCCAGTCCCTCAGCCCCCCTCCCTCTCTTCCCAGTCCCTCAGCCCCCCTCCCTCCCTACACCCCCAGTCCCTCAGCCCCCATCCGCCCACCTCCCCAGTCCCTCACCCCCCTCCCTCCCTTCCCAGTCCCTCAGCACCCCCTCCCTCCCCCCAGTCCCTCAGCAACCCCCCTCCCTCCCCAGTCCCTCAGCCCCCTCCCTCCCCAGTCCCTCAGCCCCCCCTCCCTCCCCAGTCCCTCAGCCCCCTCCCTCCCCTCCCCAGTCCCTCAGCCTCCCTCCCTCCCCAGTCCCTCAGCCCCCTCACCCCTCCCTCCCCAGTCCCTCAGCCCCCCCCTCCCTCCCTCCCCAGTCCCTCAGCCCCCCCCCCTCCCTCCCCAGTCCCTCAGCCCCCTCCCTCCCTCCTCCCCAGTCCCTCAGCCTCCCCTCCCTCCCCAGTCCCTCAGCCCCCTCCCTCCCTCCCCAGTCCCTCAGCCCCCTCCCTCCCTCCCCAGTCCCTCACCCCCTCCCTCCCTCCCCAGTCCCTCAGCCCCCCTCCCTCCCTCCCCAGTCCCTCAGCCCCCCTCCCTCCCCAGTCCCTCAGTCCCCCTCCCTCCCTCCCCAGTCCCTCAGCCCCCTCCCCAGTCCCTCAGCCCCCTCCCTCCCTCCCCAGTCCCTCAGCCCCCCTCCCTCCCTCCCCAGTCCCTCAGCCCCCCCTCCCCTCCCCAGTTCCTCAGCCCCCTCCCTCCCTCCCCAGTCCCTCAGCCCCCTCCCTCCCTCCCCAGTCCCTCACCCCCCCCCCTCCCCAGTCCCTCAGCCCCCCTCCCCTCCCTCCCCAGTCCCTCAGCCCCCCCTCCCTCCCCTCCCCAGTCCCTCAGCCCCCTCCCTCTCTTCCCAGTCCCTCAGCCCCCTCCCTCCCTCCCCAGTCCCTCAGCCCCCTAGCCCCCAGTCCCTCAGCCCCCACCCCCCTCCCTTCCCAGTCCCTCAGCACCCCCTCCCTCCCCAGTCCCTCAGCCCCCCCCCCCCCCTCCCCAGTCCCTCAGCTCCCCCTCCCTCCCCAGTCCCTTAGCCCCCCTTTCCTCCTTCCCCAGTCCCTCAGCCCTCCCTCCCTCCCTCCCCAGTCCCTCAGCCCCTCCCTCCCTCCCCAGTCCCTCAGCCCCCTCCCTCCCTTCCCAGTCCCTCAGCACACCCTCCCTCCCCAGTCCCTCAGCCCCCCCAGCTCCCTCCCCAGTCCCTTATCCTCCTTTCCTCCCTCCCCAGTCCCTCAGCCCCCATCCCTCCCTCCCCAGTCCCTCAGCCCCCTACCTCCCTCCCCAGTCCGTCAGCCCCCTCCCCTCCCCAGTCCCTTAGCCCCTTTTCCTCCTTCCCCAGTCCCTCAGCCCCCCCCCCTCCCCAGTCCCTCAGCCCCCTCCCTCCCTTCCCAGTCCCTCAGCACACCCTCCCTCCCCAGTCCCTCAGCCCCCTCCCTCCCCAGTCCCTTATCCTCCTTTCCTCCCTCCCCAGTCCCTCAGCCCCCCCCTCCCTCTCTCCCCTGTCCCTCACCCCCCCTCCCTCCCCAGTCCCTCAGCCCCCCTCCCTCCCCAGTCCCTCAGCCCCCTCCCTCCCCAGTCCCTAGCCCCCTTTTCCTCCTTCCCCAGTCCCTCAGCAAGTATCCCCCTCTCAACCACCTCCCCAGTCCCTCAGCCCCCCCCCCTCTCTCCCCAGTCCCTCAGCCCCCCTCCCTCCCTCCCCAGTCCCTCAGCCCCCCCCTCCCCAGTCCCTCACCCCCTCTCCCTCCCCAGTCCCTCAGCTCCCCTCCCTCCCCAGTCCCTTAGCCCCTTTCCTCCCTCCCCAGTCCCTCAGCCCCCCTCCCTCCCCAGTCCCTCAGCTCCCCTCCCTCCCTCCCCAGTCCCTCAGCCCCCTCCCTCCCCAGTCCCTCAGCCCCCTCCCTCCCCTCCCCAGTCCCTCAGCCCCCCCCCCTCCCCAGTCCCTCACCCCCCCTCCCTCCCTCCCCAGTCCCTCAGCCCCCCTCCCTCCCTCCCCAGTCCCTCAGCCCCCTCCCTCTCTTCCCAGTCCCTCAGCCCCCCCTCCCTCCCCAGTCCCTCAACCCCCCTCCCTCACCCTCCCCAGTCCCTCAGCCCCCCCCCCCTCCCTCCCTCCCCAGTCCCTCAGCCCCCCCTCCCCAGTCCCTCAGCCCCCTCCCTCCCTCCCCAGTCCCTCACCCCCCCTCCCTCTCTTCCCAGTCCCTCAGCCCCCCCTCCCTCCCCAGTCCCTCAGCCCCCCCCAGTCCCTCCCCAGTCCCTGGAGCAACCCCCCTCCCTCCCTCCCCAGTCCCTCAGCCCCCCTCCCTCCCTCCCCAGTCCCTCAGCCCCTACCCCTCCCTCCCCAGTCCCTCAGCCCCCCCCTCCCTCCCCAGTCCCTCAGCCCCCCTCCCTCTCTTCCCAGTCCCTCAGCCCCCTCCCTCCCTCCCCAGTCCCTCAGCCCCCCCTCCCCAGTCCCTCAGCCCCCTCCCTCCCCTCCCCAGTCCCTCAGCCCCCTCCCTCCCTCCCCAGTCCCTCAGCCCCTCCCCTCCCCCCCCAGTCCCTCAGCCCCCTCCCTCCCTCCCCAGTCCCTCAGCCCCCTCCCTCTCTTCCCAGTCCCTCAGCCCCCCTCCCTCCCTCCCCAGTCCCTCAGCCCCCCCCTCCCCAGTCCCTCAGCCCCCCTCCCTCCCTTCCCAGTCCCTCAGCACCCCCTCCCTCCCCAGTCCCTCAGCCCCCCCCTCCCTCCCCAGTCCCTCAGCCCCCCTCCCTCCCCAGTCCCTCAGCCTCCCTCCCTCCCCAGTCCCTCAGCCCCCTCCCTCCCTTCCCAGTCCCTCAGCACACCCTCCCTCCCCAGTCCCTCAGCCCCCCTCCCTCCCCAGTCCCTTATCCTCCTTTCCTCCCTCCCCAGTCCCTCAGCCCCCTCCCTCCCCAGTCCCTCAGCTCCCCTCCCTCCCCAGTCCCTTAGCCTCCTTTCCTCCCTCCCCAGTCCCTCAGCCCCCTCCCTCCCCAGTCCCTCAGCCCCCTCCCTCCCCCAGTCCCTCAGCCCCCTCCCTCCCCAGTCCCTCAGCTCCCCTCCCTCCCCAGTCCCTTAGCCTCCTTTCCTCCCTCCCCAGTCCCTCAGCCCCCCCCCTCCCCAGTCCCTCAGCCCCCCCTCCCCTCCCCAGTCCCTCAGCCCCCCCTCCCTCCCCAGTCCCTTAGCCTCCTTTCCTCCCTCCCCAGTCCCTCAGCCCCCTCCCTCCCCAGTCCCTCAGCCCCCCTCCCTCCCCAGTCCCTTATCCTCCTTTCCTCCCTCCCCAGTCCCTCAGCCCCCTCCCTCCCCAGTCCCTCAGCTCCCCCCTCCCCAGTCCCTTAGCCTCCTTTCCTCTCTCCCCAGTCCCTCAGCCCCCTCCCTCCCCAGTCCCTCAGCCCCCTCCCTCCCTTCCCAGTCCCTCAGCACACCCTCCCTCCCCAGTCCCTCAGCCCCCCCCTCCTCCCCAGTCCCTCAGCTCCCCCATCCCTCCCTCCCCAGTCCCTTAGCCTCCTTTCCTCTCTCCCCAGTCCCTCAGCCCCCTCCCTCCCCAGTCCCTCAGCCCCCTCCCTCCCTTCCCAGTCCCTCAGCACACCCTCCCTCCCCAGTCCCTCAGCCCCCCTCCCTCCCCAGTCCCTAGCCCCCTTTCCTCCCTCCCCAGTCCCTCAGCCCCCTCCCTCCCCAGTCCCTCAGCCCCCCTCCCTCCCCAGTCCCTCAGCCCCCTCCCTCCCCAGTCCCTTAGCCTCCTTTCCTCCCTCCCCAGTCCCTCAGCCCCCCCTCCCTCCCCAGTCCCTCAGCTCCCCTCCCTCCCCAGTCCCTCAGCCT
The DNA here is from genome assembly GCF_036934945.1 of Oncorhynchus masou masou. Lineage (NCBI taxonomy): Eukaryota > Metazoa > Chordata > Actinopteri > Salmoniformes > Salmonidae > Oncorhynchus > Oncorhynchus masou. Next base: position 230,272 of record NW_027012854.1, read on the forward strand.
CCTTTCCTCACTCCTCCCTGTCCCTCAGCCCCCCCTCTCTCCCCAGTCCCTCAGCCCCCCCCTCCATCTCCCCCTGTCCCTCAGCCACCCCCTCCCTCTCTCCCCCTGTCCCTCAGCCCCCCCTCCCTCTCTCCCCTGTCCCTCAGCCACCCCCTCCCTCTCAGACCCCCTGTCCCTCAGCCCCCCCCTCCCTCTCTCCCCTGTTCCTCAGCCCCCCCCCTCTCTCTCTCTCTGCCCTGTCCCTGCTTCTGTCTCCTCCGGTTGTGTTTATCTCCGTGTCAGGGCCCTGGTCCCCCTCCCCTCCCCAGTCCCTCAGCCCCCTCCCTCCCGTGTCAGGCCCCTGGTCCCCCTCCCCCCAAGGCCCCTAGTGATTGATCATCATTTGGAGGAGAGCTACACGGCCCACACAGAGCCCCTGCAGGTGGGTCTGAATGGACCTACTGCTGGGCCATTGTGACCTCTCCCCCTGGACCACAGCTCCACTACAGAGGAAGACCGTAGGACAATAGAGGACTGATAACCAACATCTCATCAACGGCGTTAGTTCACTGTTTATCTTTCAGTCACAGTAATAAAGGTGCCGAGGAAATGGAAAATTAATTAACTATGTTCGTGTCTGTCTTGTCAAACTGGTAGGAATATCTAGTCTCAACACCATCAGGGTGTTATTCCACCCAGTAGGTATATCTAGTCTCAACACCATCAGGGTGTTATTCCACCCCGTAGGAATATCTAGTCTCAACACCATCAGGGTGTTATTCCACCCAGTAGGAATATCTAGTCTCAACACCATCAGGGTGTTATTCCACCCAGTAGGAATATCTAGTCTCAACACCATCAGGGTGTTATTCCACCCAGTAGGAATATCTAGTCTCAACACCATCAGGGTGTTATTCCACCCTGTTATTCCACCCAGTAGGTATATCTAGTCTCAACATCATCAGGGTGTTATTCCACCCAGTAGGAATATCTAGTCTCAACACCATCAGGGTGTTATTCCACCCTGTTATTCCACCCAGTAGGAATATCTAGTCTCAACACCATCAGGGTGTTATTCCACCCAGTAGGAATATCTAGTCTCAACACTATCAGGGTGTTATTCCACCCAGTAGGAATATCTAGTCTCAACACCATCAGGGTGTTATTCCACCCAGTAGGAATATCTAGTCTCAACACCATCAGGGTGTTATTCCACCCAGTAGGTATATCTAGTCTCAACACCATCAGGGTGTTATTCCACCCAGTAGGTATATCTAGTCTCAACATCATCAGGGTGTTATTCCACCCTGTTATTCCACCCAGTAGGTATATCTAGTCTCAACATCATCAGGGTGTTATTCCACCCAGTAGGTATATCTAGTCTCAACATCATCAGGGTGTTATTCCACCCTGTTATTCCACCCAGTAGGTATATCTAGTCTCAACGCCATCAGGGTGTTATTCCACCCTGTTATTCCACCCAGTAGGTATATCTAGTCTCAACACCATCAGGGTGTTATTCCACCCAGTAGGTATATCTAGTCTCAACGCCATCAGGGTGTTATTCCACCCAGTAGGAATATATAGTCTCAACACCATCAGGGTGTTATTCCACCCAGTAGGTATATCTAGTCTCAACATCATCAGGGTGTTATTCCACCCAGTAGGTATATCTAGTCTCAACGCCATCAGGGTGTTATTCCACCCAGTAGGTATATCTAGTCTCAACACCATCAGGGTGTTATTCCACCCAGTAGGTATATCTAGTCTCAACATCATCAGGGTGTTATTCCACCCAGTAGGTATATCTAGTCTCAACACCATCAGGGTGTTATTCCACCCAGTAGGTATATCTAGTCTCAACACCATCAGGGTGTTATTCCACCCAGTAGGTATATCTAGTCTCAACACCATCAGGGTGTTATTCCACCCTGTTATTCCACCCAGTAGGTATATCTAGTCTCAACACCATCAGGGTGTTATTCCACCCAGTAGGAATATCTAGTCTCAACATCATCAGGGTGTTATTCCACCCAGTAGGTATATCTAGTCTCAACATCATCAGGGTGGTAGGTATATCTAGTCTCAACATCATCAGGGTGTTATTTCACCCAGTAGGTATATCTAGTCTCAACACCATCAGGGTGTTATTCCACCCTGTTATTCCACCCAGTAGGTATATCTAGTCTCAACATCATCAGGGTGTTATTCCACCCTGTTATTCCACCCAGTAGGTATATCTAGTCTCAACACCATCAGGGTGTTATTCCACCCAGTAGGTATATCTAGTCTCAACACCATCAGGGTGTTATTCCATCCAGTAGGTATATCTAGTCTCAACATCATCAGGGTGTTATTCCATCCAGTAGGAATATCTAGTCTCAACACCATCAGGGTGTTATTCCACCCTGTTATTCCACCCAGTAGGTATATCTAGTCTCAACACCATCAGGGTGTTATTCCACCCAGTAGGTATATCTAGTCTCAACACCATCAGGGTGTTATTCCACCCAGTAGGTATATCTAGTCTCAACACCATCAGGGTGTAATTCCACCCAGTAGGTATATCTAGTCTTAAAACCATCAGGGTGTTATTCCACCCTGTTATTCCACCCAGTAGGTATATCTAGTCTCAACATCATCAGGGTGTTATTCCACCCTGTTATTCCACCCAGTAGGTATATCTAGTCTCAACACCATCAGGGTGTTATTCCACCCAGTAGGTATATCTAGTCTCAACATCATCAGGGTGTTATTCCACCCTGTTATTCCACCCAGTAGGTATATCTAGTCTCAACACCATCAGGGTGTTATTCCACCCAGTAGGTATATCTAGTCTCAACATCATCAGGGTGTTATTCCACCCTGTTATTCCACCCAGTAGGTATATCTAGTCTCAACACCATCAGGGTGTTATTCCACCCATTAGGTATATCTAGTCTCAACACCATCAGGGTGTTATTCCACCCAGTAGGTATATCTAGTCTCAACACCATCAGGGTGTAATTCCACCCAGTAGGTATATCTAGTCTCAACATCATCAGGGTGTTATTCCACCCAGTAGGTATATCTAGTCTCAACATCATCAGGGTGTTATTCCACCCAGTAGGTATATCTAGTCTCAACATCATCAGGGGTGGTGTTATTCCACCCAGTAGGTATATCTAGTCTCAACACCATCAGGGTGTTATTCCACCCAGTAGGTATATCTAGTCTCAACACCATCAGGGTGTTATTCCACCCAGTAGGTATATCTAGTCTCAACACCATCAGGGTGTTATTCCACCCAGTAGGTATATCTAGTCTCAACATCATCAGGGTGTTATTCCACCCTGTTATTCCACCCAGTAGGTATATCTAGTCTCAACATCATCAGGGTGTTATTCCACCCAGTAGGTATATCTAGTCTCAACATCATCAGGGTGTTATTCCACCCTGTTATTCCACCCAGTAGGTATATCTAGTCTCAACATCATCAGGGTGTTATTCCACCCAGTAGTTATATCTAGTCTCAACATCATCAGGGTGTTATTCCACCCTGTTATTCCACCCAGTAGTTATATCTAGTCTCAACATCATCAGGGTGTTATTCCACCCTGTTATTCCACCCAGTAGGTATATCTAGTCTCAACATCATCAGGGTGTTATTCCACCCTGTTATTCCACCCAGTAGGTATATCTAGTCTCAACATCATCAGGGTGTTATTCCACCCAGTAGGTATATCTAGTCTCAACATCATCAGGGTGTTATTCCACCCTGTTATTCCACCCAGTAGGAATATCTAGTCTCAACACCATCAGGGTGTTATTCCACCCAGTAGGTATATCTAGTCTCAACACCATCAGGGTGTTATTCCACCCAGTAGGTATATCTAGTCTCAACATCATCAGGGTGCTATTCCACCCAGTAGGTATATCTAGTCTCAACACCATCAGGGTGTTATTCCACCCAGTAGGTATATCTAGTCTCAACACCATCAGGCTGTTATTCCACCCAGTAGGTATATCTAGTCTCAACACCATCAGGGTGTTTTCCACCCAGTAGGTATATCTAGTCTCAACATCATCAGGGTGTTATTCCACCCAGTAGGTATATCTAGTCTCAACACCATCAGGGTGTTATTCCACCCAGTAGGTATATCTAGTCTCAACACCATCAGGGTGTTATTCCACCCAGTAGGTATATCTAGTCTCAACACCATCAGGTGTGTTATTCCACCCAGTAGGTATATCTAGTCTCAACACCATCAGGGTGTTATTCCACCCAGTAGGAATATCTAGTCTCAACATCATCAGGGTGTTATTCCACCCAGTAGGTATATCTAGTCTCAACACCATCAGGGTGTTATTCCACCCAGTAGGTATATCTAGTCTCAACATCATCAGGGTGTTATTTCACCCAGTAGGTATATCTAGTCTCAACACCATCAGGGTGTTATTCCACCCTGTTATTCCACCCAGTAGGTATATCTAGTCTCAACATCATCAGGGTGTTATTCCACCCTGTTATTCCACCCAGTAGGTATATCTAGTCTCAACACCATCAGGGTGTTATTCCACCCAGTAGGTATATCTAGTCTCAACACCATCAGGGTGTTATTCCACCCAGTAGGTATATCTAGTCTCAACATCATCAGGGTGTTATTCCATCCAGTAGGTATATCTAGTCTCAACACCATCAGGGTGTTATTCCACCCTGTTATTCCACCCAGTAGGTATATCTAGTCTCAACACCATCAGGTTGTTATTCCACCCAGTAGGTATATCTAGTCTCAACACCATCAGGGTGTTATTCCACCCAGTAGGTATATCTAGTCTCAACACCATCAGGGTGTAATTCCACCCAGTAGGTATATCTAGTCTTAAAACCATCAGGGTGTTATTCCACCCAGTAGGTATATCCAGTCATCAACACCATCAGGCTGTTATTCCACCCAGTAGGTATATCTAGTCTCAACATCATCAGGGTGTTATTCCACCCAGTAGGTATATCTAGTCTCAACATCATCAGGGTGTTATTCCACCCAGTAGGTATATCTAGTCTCAACACCATCAGGGTGTTATTCCACCCAGTAGGTATATCTAGTCTCAACATCATCAGGGTGTTATTCCACCCTGTTATTCCCCAGTAGGTATATCTAGTCTCAACATCATCAGGATGTTATTCCACCCAGTAGGTATATCTAGTCTCAACATCATCAGGGTGTTATTCCACCCTGTTATTCCACCCAGTAGGTATATCTAGTCTCAACACCATCAGGGTGTTATTCCACCCAGTAGGTATATCTAGTCTTAAAACCATCAGGGTGTTATTCCACCCAGTAGGTATATCTAGTCTCAACACCATCAGGGTGTTATTCCACCCAGTAGGTATATCTAGTCTCAACACCATCAGGGTGTTATTCCACCCAGTAGGTATATCTAGTCTCAACATCATCAGGGTGTTATTCCACCCTGTTATTCCACCCAGTAGGTATATCTAGTCTCAACATCATCAGGGTGTTATTCCACCCAGTAGGTATATCTAGTCTCAACATCATCAGGGTGTTATTCCACCCTGTTATTCCACCCAGTAGGTATATCTAGTCTCAACAACATCAGGGTGTTATTCCACCCTGTTATTCCACCCAGTAGGTATATCTAGTCTCAACACCATCAGGGTGTTATTCCACCCAGTAGGTATAATATCTAGTCTCAACACCATCAGGGTGTTATTCCACCCAGTAGGTATATCTAGTCTCAACACCATCAGGGTGTTATTACACCCAGTAGGTATATCTAGTCTCAACATCATCAGGGTGTTATTCCACCCTGTTATTCCACCCAGTAGGTATATCTAGTCTCAACATCATCAGGGTGTTATTCCACCCTGTTATTCCACCCAGTAGGTATATCTAGTCTCAACACCATCAGGGTGTTATTCCACCCAGTAGGTATATCTAGTCTCAACACCATCAGGGTGTTATTCCACCCAGTAGGTATATCTAGTCTTAAAACCATCAGGGTGTTATTCCACCCAGTAGGTATATCTAGTCTCAACATCATCAGGGTGTTATTCCACCCAGTAGGTATATCTAGTCTCAACACCATCAGGGTGTTATTCCTGTTATTCCCCAGTAGGTATATCTAGTCTCAACATCATCAGGGTGTTATTCCACCCAGTAGGTATATCTAGTCTCAACATAATCAGGGTGTTATTCCACCCAGTAGGTATATCTAGTCTCAACACCATCAGGGTGTGTTATTCCACCCAGTAGGTATATCTAGTCTCAACATCATCAGGGTGTTATTCCACCCTGTTATTCCACCCAGTAGGTATATCTAGTCTCAACACCATCAGGGTGTTATTCCACCCAGTAGGTATATCTAGTCTCAACACCATCAGGGTGTTATTCCATCCAGTAGGTATATCTAGTCTCAACATCATCAGGGTGTTATTCCATCCAGTAGGAATATCTAGTCTCAACACCATCAGGGTGTTATTCCACCCTGTTATTCCACCCAGTAGGTATATCTAGTCTCAACACCATCAGGGTGTTATTCCACCCAGTAGGTATATCTAGTCTCAACACCATCAGGGTGTTATTCCACCCAGTAGGTATATCTAGTCTCAACACCATCAGGGTGTAATTCCACCCAGTAGGTATATCTAGTCTCTTCATCAGGGTGTTATTCCACCCAGTAGGTATATCTAGTCTCAACACCATCAGGCTGTTATTCCACCCAGTAGGTATATCTAGTCTCAACATCATCAGGGTGTTATTCCACCCAGTAGGTATATCTAGTCTCAACATCATCAGGGTGTTATTCCACCCAGTAGGTATATCTAGTCTCAACACCATCAGGGTGTTATTCCACCCAGTAGGTATATCTAGTCTCAACATCATCAGGGTGTGTTATTCCACCCAGTAGGTATATCTAGTCTCAACACCATCAGGATGTTATTCCACCCAGTAGGTATATCTAGTCTCAACATCATCAGGGTGTTATTCCACCCTGTTATTCCACCCAGTAGGTATATCTAGTCTCAACACCATCAGGGTGTTATTCCACCCAGTAGGTATATCTAGTCTTAAAACCATCAGGGTGTTATTCCACCCAGTAGGTATATCTAGTCTCAACACCATCAGGGTGTTATTCCACCCAGTAGGTATATCTAGTCTCAACACCATCAGGGTGTTATTCCACCCAGTAGGTATATCTAGTCTCAACATCATCAGGGTGTTATTCCACCCTGTTATTCCACCAGTCTGCCTTTCCCCCATCTACCGTGTCTCAACATCATCAGAGATTGAGAGGGCATTGCATGGCAGAGTGTAATATCTCCTGGGTTTGCTTCATAAAGCCTTAATGGTCTTGATAGACATCATTCATTACTTGACCATCACACTAGATGATTGATTCAGACTTTGACTGAGGGGGGCTGCGTGGCAGAGACTTTAACAAGGTCCCGTGTTTCTAGAAAAGAGTGGTAGTAAATGAAAGTGATTAAAGTCAGTCATTAGTTAGCTTGGCCTGACACCTCGCCATGCAGAGACACGTCCTGGGAGACGGACAGAGACGTTGATGCTCCAGGACTCTCCGTTGCTCAGGTGGAGATTAAACACTTTAATGATAAAGCCATTTGCTTAATGTTTTTCTACATAAATCTGTTTTTCCAAACCCATGTCGGCTCTGCTAATTAACTGCCTGTGTTTGTATATCTAGACACTTTGTGTTTGGACGCTCTTGTGAGGTATATCTTGTTGCTTGGCTGGATGCCTGTCTGACTGTCTGCTTGTTGCCTGGCTGAATGCCTGTCTGACTGTCTGCTTGTTGCCTGGCTGGATGCCTGTCTGACTGTCTGCTTGTTGCCTGGCTGGATGCATGTCTGACTGTCTGCTTGTTGCCTGGCTGGATGCATGTCTGACTGTCTGCTTGTTGCCTGGTTGGATGCCTGCTTGTTGCCTGGCTGGATGCCTGTCTGACTGTCTACTTGTTGCCTGGTTGGATGCATGCTTGTTGCCTGGCTGGATGCATGTCTGACTGTCTGCTTGTTGCCTGGTTGGATGCCTGCTTGTTGCCTGGCTGGATGCATGTCTGACTGTCTGCTTGTTGCCTGGCTGGATGCCTGTCTGACTGTCTGCTTGTTGCCTGGTTGGATGCCTGCTTGTTGCCTGGCTGGATGCATGTCTGACTGTCTGCTTGTTGCCTGGCTGGATGCCTGTCTGACTGTCTGCTTGTTGCCTGGCTGGATGCCTGTCTGACTGTCTGCTTGTTGCCTGGCTGGATGCATGCTTGTTGCCTGGCTGGATGCATGTCTGACTGTCTGCTTGTTGCCTGGTTGGATGCCTGTCTGACTGTCTACTTGTTGCCTGGTTGGATGCATGCTTGTTGCCTGGCTGGATGCATGTCTGACTGTCTGCTTGTTGCCTGGCTGGATGCATGTCTGACTGTCTACTTGTTGCCTGGCTGGATGCTTGTCTGACTGTCTACTTGTTGCCTGGTTGGATGCCTTTCTGACTGTCTACTTGTTGCCTGGTTGGATGCCTGCTTGTTGCCTGGCTGGATGCCTGTCTGACTGTCTACTTGTTGCCTGGTTGGATGCATGCTTGTTGCCTGGCTGGTTGCATGTCTGACTGTCTGCTTGTTGCCTGGCTGGATGCATGTCTGACTGTCTGCTTGTTGCCTAGTTGGATGCCTTTCTGACTGTCTACTTGTTGCCTGGTTGGATGCCTGCTTGTTGCCTGGATGGATGCATGTCTGACTGTCTGCTTGTTGCCTGGTTGGATGTATGCTTGTTGCCTGGCTGGATGCATGTCTGACTGTCTGCTTGTTGCCTGGCTGGATGCATGTCTGACTGTCTGCTTGTTGCCTGGTTGGATGTCTGCTTGTTGCCTGGCTGGATGCATGTCTGACTGTCTGCTTGTTGCCTGGCTGGATGCATATCTGACTGTCTGCTTGTTGCCTGGTTGGATGCCTGTCTGACTGTCTACTTGTTGCCTGGTTGGATGCATGCTTGTTGCCAGGCTGGATGCATGTCTGACTGCCTGCTTGTTGTCTGTCTGACTGCCTGCTTGTTGCCTGGCTGGATGCATGTCTGACTGTCTGCTTGTTGCCTGGCTGGATGCATGTCTGACTGTCTGCTTGTTGCCTGGCTGGATGCATGCTTGTTGCCTGGATGGATGCATGTCTGACTGTCTACTTGTTGCCTGGTTGGATGCATGCTTGTTGCCTGGCTGGATGCATGTCTGACTGTCTGCTTGTTGACTGGCTGGATGCATGTCTGACTGTCAGCTTGTTGCCTGGCTGGATGCATGTCTGACTGTCTACTTGTTGCCTGGTTGGATGCCTGCTTGTTGCCTGGCTGGATGCCTGTCTGACTGTCTACTTGTTGCCTGGTTGGATGCATGCTTGTTGCCTGGTTGGATGCATGCTTGTTGCCTGGCTGGATGCATGTCTGACTGTCTGCTTGTTGCCTGGTTGGATGCCTGCTTGTTGCCTGGTTGGATGCATGTCTGACTGTCTGCTTGTTGCCTGGCTGGATGCATGTCTGACTGTCTGCTTGTTGCCAGGCTGGATGCATGTCTGACTGTCTGCTTGTTGCCAGGCTGGATGCATGTCTGACTGTCTGCTTGTTGCCTGGCTGGATGCATGTCTGACTGTCTGCTTGTTGCCTGGTTGGATGCCTGCTTGTTGCCTGGCTGGATGCATGTCTGCCTGGTTGTGTAACAAAAGGAGGAAACTCCATGGACTCTGCTCTGCATGTCTTTAGATAACCAATCGTCACCTCTCTGTCATCATTAGGATCGTAACTACTGTATCTCCCTCAGCAACATCCACTAACGCTAACTGTACACTACCCAGGAACCCTAGTTAAACACAACAGTCATTTGAAGACCGAGAGGTGCCCTACAGAGACAGGTTTTCCTCAACACGTACCCATCCCAGCTCAGCTCACAGCAAATCCAACCACCTTAGTTTAAATGGTTATTAACGAGCCCTTAATAATTACACAGATGTACAGGAGAGCAGAGGGGGGGGGGGTCTTCGACAGCCATTACTACTAATGTCCTGTAAAGCCATGATGATGCTAGAGGGGTCAAATGTCAACGACGGAGCTGGTTGGCTCTAATGAGTGAAGAGCTATCATATCTGCCCTGTCGCTCCGCTGCGGACTGAGCCTGGGCCCCCACCTATCACGCTGCTAAGGGGCCCTGACAGAGGGAGTGGGAGTGGGGCCGATGACAGGGCTGTCAATCATTCAGGTGGCATAATAGCGTCATTCCGTTTCATTTCAATCTCTTTTTGGACTGCACCTCCCCATTTGATTTGAATGAAACTCTCTATACATGTCAGTCCGTAGTAGGAGTGATCAGAAAGGGACCTTTTGGACCTGAAGGACATATAGATGCTCAAAGTAAATGGTGTAGCAGCTAAATTGCGTGGGTCTAAAGGGGATAGTGTCTTTTCTATGTATTATATATCTATGGTTGAAATGACAGCCACCATGCTGTGTCTCAACCCACGGCAGCCACAACACAATCACCTCAGACTATCTACATTTTTGCTTGAGAAATGTTTTTTTTTTCTTGCTAAAATGCTATTTTTGCCCATTTGAATGGAAATCTATTTCAGTAAGGTACAATATGAAAAGCTTTGTTTAACAATTTAAAGAGGAAGAGCAAAACAGCCTGTACCAGACACAAGGTGTGGTATCATTAGTGATTTAAAACACAGCCCAGTGACTCTGTACCAGACACAAGGTGTGGTATCATTAGTGATTTAAAACACAGCCCAGTGACTCTGTACCAGACACAAGGTGTGGTATCATTACTGATTTAAAACACAGCCCAGTGACTCTGTACCAGACACAAGGTGTGGTATCATTAGTGATTTAAAACACAGCCCAGTGACTCTGTACCAGACACAAGGTGTGGTATCATTACTGATTTAAAACACAGCCCAGTGACTCTGTACCAGACACAAGGTGTGGTATCATTAGTGATATAAAACACAGCCCAGTGACTCTGTACCAGACACAAGGTGTGGTATCATTACTGATTTAAAACACAGCCCAGTGACTCTGTACCAGACACAAGGTGTGGTATCATTAGTGATTTAAAACACAGCCCAGTGACTCTGTACCAGACACAAGGTGTGGTATCATTACTGATTTAAAACACAGCCCAGTGACTCTGTACCAGACACAAGGTGTGATATCATTACTGATTTAAAACACAGCCCAGTGACTCTGTACCAGACACAAGGTGTGGTATCATTACTGATTTAAAACACAGCCCAGTGACTCTGTACCAGACACAAGGTGTGGTATCATTAGTGATATAAAACACAGCCCAGTGACTCTGTACCAGACACAAGGTGTGGTATCATTAGTGATTTAAAACACAGCCCAGTGACTCTGTACCAGACACAAGGTGTGATATCATTACTGATTTAAAACACAGCCCAGTGACTCTGTACCAGACACAAGGTGTGGTATCATTAGTGATATAAAACACAGCCCAGTGACTCTGTACCAGACACAAGGTGTGGTATCATTACTGATTTAAAACACAGCCCAGTGACTCTGTACCAGACACAAGGTGTGGTATCATTAGTGATATAAAACACAGCCCAGTGACTCTGTACCAGACACAAGGTGTGGTATCATTAGTGATTTAAAACACAGCCCAGTGACTCTGTACCAGACACAAGGTGTGATATCATTACTGATTTAAAACACAGCCCAGTGACTCTGTACCAGACACAAGGTGTGGTATCATTAGTGATATAAAACACAGCCCAGTGACTCTGTACCAGACACAAGGTGTGGTATCATTACTGATTTAAAACACAGCCCAGTGACTCTGTACCAGACACAAGGTGTGGTATCATTACTGATTTAAAACACAGCCCAGTGACTCTGTACCTGACACAAGGTGTGGTATCATTAGTGATATAAAACACAGCCCAGTGACTCTGTACCAGACACAAGGTGTGGTATCATTACTGATTTAAAACACAGCCCAGTGACTCTGTACCAGACACAAGGTGTGGTATCATTAGTGATATAAAACACAGCCCAGTGACTCTGTACCAGACACAAGGTGTGGTATCATTACTGATTTAAAACACAGCCCAGTGACTCTGTACCAGACACAAGGTGTGGTATCATTAGTGATTTAAAACACAGCCCAGTGACTCTGTACCAGACACAAGGTGTGGTATCATTACTGATTTAAAACACAGCCCAGTGACTCTGTACCAGACACAAGGTGTGGTATCATTAGTGATTTAAAACACAGCCCAGTGACTCTGTACCAGACACAAGGTGTGGTATCATTACTGATTTAAAACACAGCCCAGTGACTCTGTACCAGACACAAGGTGTGGTATCATTACTGATTTAAAACACAGCCCAGTGACTCTGTACCAGACACAAGGTGTGGTATCATTAGTGATATAAAACACAGCCCAGTGACTCTGTACCAGACACAAGGTGTGATATCATTACTGATTTAAAACACAGCCCAGTGACTCTGGACCAGACACAAGGTGTGGTATCATTACTGATTTAAAACACAGCCCAGTGACTCTGGACCAGACACAAGGTGTGGTATCATTAGTGATATAAAACACAGCCCAGTGACTCTGTACCAGACACAAGGTGTGGTATCATTACTGATATAAAACACAGCCCAGTGACTCTGTACCAGACACAAGGTGTGGTATCATTACTGATTTAAAACACAGCCCAGTGACTCTGTACCAGACACAAGGTGTGGTATCATTAGTGATTTAAAACACAGCCCAGTGACTCTGTACCAGACACAAGGTGTGGTGTCATTACTGATTTAAAACACAGCCCAGTGACTCTGTACCAGACACAAGGTGTGGTGTCATTACTGATTTAAAACACAGCCCAGTGACTCTGTACCAGACACAAGGTGTGGTATCATTACTGATTTAAAATGGTTATTTCTTGCTAATGCTGTATGTTCTAGAGGAGCAGGTTCTCAGTAATATTAATGCTGTATGTTCTAGAGGACCATGTTCTCAGTAATATTAATGTATGTTCTAGAGGACCATGTTCTCAGTAATATTAATGCTGTATGTTCTAGAGGACCATGTTCTCAGTAATATTAATGCTGTATGTTCTAGAGGACCATGTTCTCAGTAATATTAATGCTGTACGTTCTAGAGGACCAGGTTCTCAGTAATATTAATGCTGTATGTTCTAGAGGACCAGGTTCTCAGTAATATTAATGTATGTTCTAGAGGACCAGGTTCTCAGTAATATTAATGTATGTTCTAGAGGACCATGTTCTCAGTAATATTAATGCAGTATGTTCTAGATGACCATGTTCTCAGTAATATTAATGCAGTATGTTCTAGAGGACCATGTTCTCAGTAATATTAATGCTGTATATTCTAGAGGACCAGGTTATCAGTAATATTAATGCTGTATGTTCTAGAGGACCAGGTTCTCAGTAATATTAATGCTGTATGTTCTAGAGGACCAGGTTCTCAGTAATATTAATGCTGTATGTTCTAGAGGACCATGTTCTCAGTAATATTAATGCTGTGTGTTCTAGAGGACCATGTTCTCAGTAATATTAATGCAGTATGTTCTAGAGGACCATGTTCTCATTAATATTAATGCTGTATGTTCTAGAGGACCATGTTCTCAGTAATCTTAATGCTGTATGTTCTAGAGGACCATGTTCTCAGTAATATTAATGCTGTATGTTCTAGAGGACCATGTTCTCAGTAATCTTAATGCTGTATGTTCTAGAGGACCAGGTTCTCAGTAATATTAATGCTGTATGTTCTAGAGGACCATGTTCTCAGTAATATTAATGCTGTATGTTCTAGAGGACCATGTTCTCAGTAATCTTAATGCTGTATGTTCTAGAGGACCATGTTCTCAGTAATAATAATGCTGTATGTTCTAGAGGACCAGGTTCTCAGTAATATTAATGCTGTATGTTCTAGAGGACCAGGTTCTCAGTAATATTAATGCTGTATGTTCTAGAGGACCAGGTTCTCAGTAATATTAATGTATGTTCTAGAGGACCAGGTTCTCAGTAATATTAATGTATGTTCTAGAGGACCATGTTTTCAGTAATCTTAATGCTGTATGTTCTAGAGGACCATGTTCTCAGTAATATTAATGCTGTATGTTCTAGAGGACCAGGTTCTCAGTTATATTAATGCTGTATGTTCTAGAGGACCAGGTTCTCAGTAATATTAATGCTGTATGTTCCAGAGGACCAGGTTCTCAGTAATATTAATGCTGTATGTTCTAGAGGATCATGTTCTCAGTAATATTAATGCTGTATGTTCTAGAGGACCAGGTTCTCAGTAATATTAATGTATGTTCTAGAGGACCAGGTTCTCAGTAATATTAATGTATGTCCTAGAGGACCATGTTCTCAGTAATATTAATGCAGTATGTTCTAGAGGACCATGTTCTCAGTAATATTAATGCTGTATGTTCCAGAGGACCATGTTCTCAGTAATATTAATGCAGTATGTTCTAGAGGACCAGGTTCTCAGTAATATTAATGCTGTATGTTCTAGAGGACCATGTTCTCAGTAATATTAATGCTGTATGTTCTAGAGGACCATGTTCTCAGTAATATTAATGCAGTATGTTCTAGAGGACCAGGTTCTCAGTAATATTAAGGCATGTTCTAGAGGACCATGTTCTCAGTAATATTAAGGCAGTATGTTCTAGAGGACCATGTTCTCAGTAATATTAAGGCATGTTCTAGAGGACCAGGTTCTCAGTTATATTAATGCTGTATGTTCTAGAGGACTAGGTTCTCTGTAATCTCTGTAATATTAATGCTGCATGTCCTAGAGGACCATGTTCTCAGTAATATTAATGCTGTATGTTCTAGAGGACCATGTTCTCAGTAATATTAATGCAGTATGTTCTAGAGGACCATGTTCTCAGTAATATTAATGCTGTATGTTCTAGAGGACCATGTTCTCAGTAATATTAATGCTGTATGTTCTAGAGAACCATGTTCTCAGTTATATTAATGCTGTATGTTCTAGAGAACCATGTTCTCAGTTATATTAATGCTGTATGTTCTAGAGAACCATGTTCCCAGTTATATTAATGCAGTATGTTCTAGAGGACCATGTTCTCAGTAATATTAATGCTGTATGTTCTAGAGGACCATGTTCTCAGTTATATTAATGCTGTATGTTCTAGAGAACCATGTTCTCAGTTATATTAATGCTGTATGTTCTAGAGAACCATGTTCTCAGTTATATTAATGCAGTATGTTCTAGAGGACCATGTTCTCAGTTATATTAATGCTGTATGTTCTAGAGGACCATGTTCTCAGTTATATTAATGCAGTATGTTCTAGAGGACCATGTTCTCAGTAATATTAATGCTGTATGTTCTAGAGGACCATGTTCTCAGTAATATTAATGCTGTATGTTCTAGAGGACCATGTTCTCAGTAATATTAATGCGGTATGTTCTAGAGGACCATGTTCTCAGTAATATTAATGCAGTATGTTCTAGAGAACCATGTTCTCAGTAATATTAATGCTGTATGTTCTAGAGGACCAAGGAGTCATGTTCTCAGTAATATTAATGCTGTATGTTCTAGAGGACCAGGTTCTCAGTAATATTAATGCAGTATGTTCTAGAGGACCATGTTCTCAGTAATATTAATGCAGTATGTTCTAGAGGACCATGTTCTCAGTAATTTTAATGCTGTATGTTCTAGAGGACCATGTTGTCAGTAATATTAATGCTGTATGTTCTAGAGGACCATGTTCTCAGTAATATTAATGCAGTATGTTTTAGAGGACCATGTTCTCAGTAATATTAATGCTGTATGTTCTAGAGGACCATGTTCTCATTAATCTTAATGCTGTATGTTCTAGAGGACCATGTTCTCAGTAATCTTAATGCAGTATGTTCTGCTCCACGGACGCACCGTGGTGTTTATGGTGCTGTGTAGTATGTCTGTATGGATTCTGAGTGACACACACACACCTACACTGACTCTAGTCAGTCCTCATCACCTACAGTGACTCTAGTCAGTCCTCATCACCTACAGTGACTCTAGTCAGTCCTCATCACCTACAGTGACTCTAGTCAGTCCTCATCACCTACAGTGACTCTAGTCAGTCCTCATCACCTACAGTGGCTCTAGTCAGTCCTCATCACCTACAGTGACTCTAGTCAGTCCTCATCACCTACAGTGACTCTAGTCAGTCCTCATCACCTACAGTGGCTCTAGTCAGTCCTCACACACCTACAGTGACTCTAGTCAGTCCCCACACACCTGCAGTGACTCTAGTCAGTCCTCATCACCTACAGTGACTCTAGTCAGTCCTCACACACCTACACTGACTCTAGTCAGTCCTCATCACCTACAGTGACTCTAATCAGTCCTCATCACCTACAGTGACTCTAGTCAGTCCTCATCACCTACAGTGGCTCTAGTCAGTCCTCACACACACACAACCATATCTTCTGATTTCTATTTTATTATTTTTTATTTAACCTTTATATAACTAGGCAAGTCAGTTAAGAACAATGACGGCCTACCAAAAGGCAAAAGGCCTCCTGATGTGGACGGGGACCTGGGATTTAAAATAAATAAATAAATACAATGTAAATATAGAACAAAGCACACATCACATTGATTACCATCAGAAGACCAAGGTGGAGAGACATTGGCAGAACCAGCAACAACTCAACCTTCTCCTTGTTCCTGTCCTCCCCACTCACACACCTACACCCTGAGAAATTCACTCCTCATGTACCCCCTCTTTAGAAAGCAGCTCCACAATCTACATGATCACTGTAGAGAGATTCGATGAGATGGTGCTAACAGCCATCCCTGGAGTGTCTCCCTAGCAGGCCGTGGTATGGCAGGCTGCTGCTATTGGAGCTCTGCTAAGCTGTGCTATGGTCTAGGAGCCCACTCACATGATTGGCCCTCTCACAGAGACACTTCTACACTGTCACCATGGTAATGTGAGTACAGCGTATCCAACTACACACTCTGAGTGAGCTCCTGTTACACACACGCACACACACACACACACACACACACACACACACACACACACACACACACACACACACACACACACACACACACACACACACACACACACACACACACACACACACACACACACACACACACACACACACACACACACTTCTATACAGTGGGTCTTCATGTGTTAATGGAGACCTGTGACTGATGTGGGGCTTTTAGGGTAGAACTAAGGAGAGGGGATGTTACAATGTGCTGTAATTGTAGGGGACGTGTTCCACTCTTCATGCAAGGGAGAGGCTCTTACTTTGGAGGGTGGTGTTGAAAATAATTTGACTTCCAGAAAAGTTGTTGGAGTGTTGAGGGAGGTCTTGTTTCTGTGCTGGAAGTTGTTGGAGTGTTGAAGGAGGTCTTGTTTCTGTGCTGGAAGTTGTTGGAGTGTTGAAGGAGGTCTTGTTTCTGTGCTGGAAGTTGTTGGAGTGTTGAAGGAGGTCTTGTTTCTGTGCTGGAAGTTGTTGGAGTGTTGAGGGAGGTCTTGTTTCTGTGCTGGAAGTTGTTGGAGTGTTGAAGGAGGTCTTGTTTCTGTGCTGGAAGTTGTTGGAGTGTTGAAGGAGGTCTTGTTTCTGTGCTGGAAGTTGTTGGAGTGTTGAGGGAGGTCTTGTTTCTGTGCTGGAAGTTGTTGGAGTGTTGAAGGAGGTCTTGTTTCTGTGCTGGAAGTTGTTGGAGTGTTGAAGGAGGTCTTGTTTCTGTGCTGGAAGTTGTTGGAGTGTTGAAGGAGGTCTTGTTTCTGTGCTGGAAGTTGTTGGAGTGTTGAAGGAGGTCTTGTTTCTGTGCTGGAAGTTGTTGGAGTGTTGAGGGAGGTCTTGTTTCTGTGCTGGAAGTTGTTGGAGTGTTGAAGGAGGTCTTGTTTCTGTGCTGGAAGTTGTTGGAGTGTTGAAGGAGGTCTTGTTTCTGTGCTGGAAGTTGTTGGAGTGTTGAGGGAGGTCTTGTTTCTGTGCTGGAAGTTGTTGGAGTGTTGAAGGAGGTCTTGTTTCTGTGCTGGAAGTTGTTGGAGTGTTGAGGAGGTCTTGTTTCTGTGCTGGAAGTTGTTGGAGTGTTGAAGGAGGTCTTGTTTCTGTGCTGGAAGTTGTTGGAGTGTTGAAGGAGGTCTTGTTTCTGTGCTGGAAGTTGTTGGAGTGTTGAAGGAGGTCTTGTTTCTGTGCTGGAAGTTGTTATTGCACATTTTAAGTGATGATAAAGTCATGAGCTCATTTATATAAACTAATAAACAACGTTTGTTCAATTAGTGGAAAAGTAACGCGCTAATGAGAAAGTTATTCAACACAGAACGACACCTTTATAAAACAAAATGAACATTGTATTCCATTTTTAATTCTGTTGAATGTAAGGTATCGCAGCTACTGTATTTATAAAACTATGCAACACAACAACAGAGAATAATATCAGTGATTGATTGATTTGTGGAATAATATTTTAAAGCTAAACTATAATAGAAGAAACCTTGGATTCGTGTAAATATTAAGAACATAACAACCATTACTGTCAATGTAACACACTGCCACTGTGACTGCCACAATGTGTCCACTAAGAGCATCGTGTTGACCAACATTTACAGAAACCACTGTTTCTAATAGAGGTAATACTCTGAATGAGATGGGTATTTCTCAGGATGCTTCCCTTGGCCGTAGGTTTCCAAACAGAGCTTTGATGGTCCGCATCAACAGAAACAGAAAACACACAAAAACAACCACAGCCTCCTACACACATCACAAGAAAGAATTCTGCCCATGCAGCATCTCCCACATGTTGTCTTGGGTATTATAACAGGTTGCTCTCCTTCCATTCACTGCTGTGTGACAAAGCTCATCTGAGACTGTGGGTGGAGGGCGGAGTGGGTGGAGGGTGACAGGTTGCTTTATGCTGTCCTGTCCTAGAGAGGTCCTATAGCCAGAAGAGGACTAGGGCGACCAGCTGACCAAGAGCCAGTGTTGAGCATTCCTTTCTCAGTGCACTTTCCCTCTCTTTTCTCCCGAGGTGATCAACAACAAAAAATGTCGCATTCCAAAGGCTTTGAAAATATCTGATTCGTTGAGACAATTGTACAGTAGCCAATAGGAGAAGAACATCTCCTGTCATTTAAATACCATGTCGTTGGTAATAGAAGAAATGAATTATCAGGACAGGGAACAAAACACATGACCGTGTTATCAATCAGTTAAACTGAGACTTAAACTACTATTTACCTCATAACACCAAATCATTCAGTTAGGTTGGTTAGGACTGGCACCTCAAAAACAAAGAAAACCCAACCAAGGAAACGACTGATTAAATACATCCTCATAGCCACACGCATAAAAAAATAAAGTTCTGTGTTCAGCAGCTGGCGGGTGGCGTGGGGGTTGAGGCAGTGTGCTCAGTGCCATCAGTCCCCAGCAGGACCTGCCATCGGCCCCAAAGGCCCTGTCCAGAGGCCCCCATCGGCCCCAAAGTCCCTGTCCAGAGGCCCCCATCGGCCCCCAAGGCCCTGTCCAGAGGCCCCCATCGGCCCCAAAGGCCCTGTCCAGAGGCCCCCATCGGCCCCATCGTCCACCAGGCATTCAACAGGCCAGGCCCTGGCTGCCAGGACAGGCCACTGGGGTTCGGTGGGCTAACATTGTTGCGTGTGTGGGCAAGACACAGAAAAACAAGAGCATTTCAAACTGTTTCCTCATTTCATTTGAGGAGGAGGATGATGAGAATTCCTGAAAATGTGAAACATTCAAATGGCGTGAACCAACACATAGGTTTCCTGTGTTCTGAGACAGAATGCAGACCTTTTGTTTCCTGACTGAGACACTTTCAATAGGCTACCAATAACATACACGACAGTACAAATCACAGTGTTCATTTAGCACGAAGCACTTACAAACAGCAATAAGGAAATGAATGACCGCTAGTGACCTCTACCAAGTTATTAAGGATCTCTACAGGAGTTGTTTATGTTATAGTTATATGTTTGGGAAAGTTTTCCATTTTCAGATCACATGATAACTTGCACTAGGACAACACATCTCCACAGTGCTACAAGCCCCTCTCCTTCAGACAGACACCAGTATTCAGACCAGCCTTGATTAAAGAACCTCACTCTATTAGACCAGCCTTAATTAAAGAACCTCACTCTATTAGACCAGCCTTGATTAAAGAACCTCACTCTATCAGACCAGCCTTGATTAAAGAACCTCACTCTATTAGACCAGCCTTGATTAAAGAACCTCAATCTATTTGACCAGCCTTGATTAAAGAACCTCACTCTATTTGACCAGCCTTGATTAAAGAACCTCACTCTATTAGACCAGCCTTGATTGAAGAACCTCACTCTATTTGACCAGCCTTGATTAAAGAACCTCACTCTATTAGACCAGCCTTGATTAAAGAACCTCACTCTATTTGACCAGCCTTGATTAAAGAACCTCACTCTATCATATTGAAGAACCTCACTCTATTTGACTTGACCACAAGAGAAGAACGATCATTTGAACTAGGTATATCCCTGTGTCAAGCAGTGAGCTAGAGCGGTCAGGTTATCTAGAAGCGGCGAGTCAGACACAGGGGGCTAGTTAACATGGCTTGTAAAACAGGGCAGCTTCATTACCTCGTGTCATTATGGACGTTCAGGCTCCGAGGCCGTGTTTAAACACCTGAGACAACGGGTGCGTCCCCAACGGTAGCCTATTCCCTACGGGCCCTGGTCAGAAGTAGTGTACTGCATAAGGAATAGGGTTCTATTTGGTAGTCACCCTCTAACACAGTACTAACGGGGTAATCAGCACAGCCCTGCCGCTCCGGGCATCACTCTGTCACCAGTATTTATTCAGCCCAGAGCTATTAGGTCGGAGAAATGCCGTGGCTCCTGACAGGCACACCGATGGGGCCTCATGGAGGGTAACTCAGACAGGACAATGTAAATGTCTGGTCTGACTGTCACTGGTCGCAGCTATCGAATGCCGGAGTGATTCACAGAGACACACTCCAGTCGATAACCACTGAGGAGTTGTTATGGACGCTTAGGAAACATGATCATTAATGGATGGTCTTTCTGCGTGACAACGTCCATGCTGGACTGGTGGACTAGGCTAGATTAGACAATACTACACAGTTCCATTTTTTTTTTAACCTTTATTTAACCAGGCAAGTCAGTTAACAACAAATTCTTATTTTCAATGACGGCCTAGGAACAGTGGGTTAACTGCCTGTTCAGGTGCAGAATGACAGATTTGTACCTTGTCAGATCAGGGATTCGAACTTGCAACCTTTCGGTTACTAGTCCAACGCTCTAACCACTAGGCTACCCTGCCGCCCCATTGAGGTGGTTAGTGAAGCCATGTTAGATAGACAGAGATAGTGGTGGTCTCTCTATGCTCCACAGAACAGCTTGTTGCAGGGTGGAGGATGGAGACGTAGTTTTGGTAGTATGACTGTGACAGTTCTCTGTGGAACGATACCTGGGCGTGTTGTTGTCTTAGGAGGAGACAGAGGTGGGAGACAACGGGGGAGGCTGTGGTTTGGTTTCCCATTTGGTGGTCTAAGTCTTCTCACATGTAGTTAGAAGGTCCAATGAAATCGCAGTGTGTAGGCGGTACCGGTGTATGGTCTTAGTTGGTGGGCCCAAAACAAAAGGACTTTCTTCCTCAGACAGCTCAATGGCTTTCATGTCACTAGAATGTGTGGATGAAAGTTTTTTTTAGTTTCTCAAGTTGTAGTTTCTGAAGTCGATCAGACACGAAGGTAACGTTCAGAGGTGAGGTAGTTGTGGAGGCATTTGACATGAACAAGACTCTGTTGTGGGGCTGGACCAAAGGCTGCTACAGTACTGTATTAGAAGACACAGTGTGTTAGTGTGTTACTGCCTTACCGTTTGGAAAGACTGGCTAAAACAGAAACTCATATGGTGGGTGAAGGGGGCATCCAACACACACACACACACACATATGGTTCACACACATATGGTTCACACACACACACACACACACACACACACACACACACACACACACACACACACACACACACACACACACGGTTCACACACATATGGTTCACACACACACACACACACACACACACACACACACACACACACACACACACACACACACACACACACACAGTTCACACACATATGGTTCACACACACACACACACACACACACACACACACACACACAAGGTTCACACACACACACACACACACACACACACACACACACACACACACACACACACACACACACACACACACACACACACACACACACACACAATCAACTGGATCTGCTAATACAGCCTCCTGGTAGAATATGAATGGTTCTGGCAGGCTTCGTATCTTTAGTGAATCAGTGTAGGACAATATGAATGGTTCTGGCAGGCCACAGTATCTTTAGAGGGGACAATATGAATGGTTCTGGCAGGCCTAGTATCTTTAGAGGGGACAATATGAATGGTTCTGGCAGGCCTAGTATCTTTAGAGGGGACAATATGAATGGTTCTGGCAGGCCTAGTATCTTTAGAGGGGACAATATGAATGGTTCTGGCAGGCCTAGTATCTTTAGAGGGGACAATATGAATGGTTCTGGCAGGCCTAGTATCTTTAGAGGGGACAATATGAATGGTTCTGGCAGGCCTAGTATCTTTAGAGGGGACAATATGAATGGTTCTGGCAGGCCTAGTATCTTTAGAGGGGACAATATGAATGGTTCTGGCAGGCCTAGTATCTTTAGAGGGGACAATATGAATGGTTCTGGCAGGCCTAGTATCTTTAGAGGGGACAATAATCTCTGCTCGATGGTCACATTCTGGCAGAATTCATGTTTGATATTGTGGACTGAGTTGTTTATAGGATTAAACCCAGTGAATCAGTGTAGACAATAAAACCAGTGAATCAGTACAACATGTTAGGCTGCTTCTAGGACAGGTAATACAACATGTTTAGGCTGCTTCAGGACAGGTTATATAACATGTTAGGCTGCTTCTAGGACAGGTAATACAACATGTTAGGCTGCTTCCAGGACAGGTAATACAACATGTTTAGGCTGCTTCTAGGACAGGTAATATAACATGTTTAGGCTGCTTCTAGGACAGGTAATATAACATGTTTAGGCTGCTTCTAGGACAGGTAATACAACATGTTTAGGCTGCTTGTAGGACAGGTAATACAACATGTTTAGGCTGCTTCCAGGACAGGTAGTACAACATGTTAGGCTGCTTCTAGGACAGTTAATACAACATCTTTAGGCTGCTTCCAGGACAGGTAATACAACATGTTTAGGCTGCTTCTAGGACAGGTTAAACAACATGTTTAGGCTGCTTCTAGGTAATACAACATGTTTAGGCTGCTTCCGGGACAGGTAATACAACATGTTAGGCTGCTTCTAGGACAGGTAATTCAACATGTTTAGGCTGCTTATAGGACATGTAATACAACATGTTAGGCTGCTTCTAGGACAGGTAATACAACATGTTTAGGCTGCTTCCGGGACAGGTAATATAACATGTTTAGGCTGCTTCCAGGACAGGTAATTCAACATGTTTAGGCTGCTTATAGGACATGTAATACAACATGTTAGGCTGCTTCTAGGACAGGTAATACAACATGTTAGGCTGCTTCTAGGACAGGTAATACAACATGTTAGGCTGATTCTAGGACAGGTAATACAACCTGTTTAGGCTGCTTCCGGGACAGGTTGTACAACATGTTTAGGCTGCTTCTAGGACAGGTAATACAACATGTTTAGGCTGCTTCTAGGACAGGTAATACAACATGTTAGGCTGCTTCTGGGACAGGTAATACAACTTGTTTAGGCTGCTTCCGGGACAGGTTGTACAACATGTTTAGGCTGCTTCCGGGACAGGTAATACAACGTGCTGCCCCCTGTCTGTCTGTGAGCACACAGGCCAGATCCTGATGACCTATTGAGCCTGATATTATAACGTTCAGGATGAGGAGAGAAGAGCACTTTTACACACGGAACCATTGGTATCCAAGAGCAAATGGATGCTAATCATTTTTCAACATTTCTGTAATAAACTTGGACTATCTTAACAAATACAGAATCTGCTGTTTTAATGCTGGAAGATTAAAAAAAACATAATTTAAAATGTCGTGATTGATAAACATACGTTTTTCACTCACCATCCTGTTCCTATCACACAACTCCGCAGAGCCCACCGCCTCTCCTGTGGTTTCGACCTCTTAACGTGCTACAAAGAGGAACTGTAAATATATAGGTCGGATAATTAGCTTATTAAGCAGTCTGCCATTATCTCTCGTTTTCTCCAATACAACCTTGACAACAGATAAATGATCTATTGCCATTTATAGGCTACAATCGTCTAATTGAGCAGCGGTCTAATAGAAAGGGTTTTATTCACAGTCAGTTCCCATATTGTTAATGATATGTTTAACTGACGGGCCGATGAAAGGCGCCCGCAGCAGCATGGTGTTAAATGAATAGAGTTGTCATTGACAGGCCTTTATTGACTCCAGACGGATTAATGTGAGGAGTGTGTGTGATCATGATGCTCCGTGCGGTTTCCTTTCAAACCGGAAACATCGCAAATCAACCAGAGCCTTTTTCCAGTCACAGAGTCAGGGAGCTGAATAACGAAGGATTCATTCTTGTATATACACTGTTGTTATTATTATTATTATTATTATTATTATTACTAGCAATAATTGTTATTTAATCGTTATTATAGTAATATTAAGATAATAATAAGCCTAACTAGTCACAATAATAATAATAATACGTATAGTCTAATGTATGAGTATCAAGAAAATGTGATAACTTTTTATAGCCATCAAATGTTTAAATTTAGATAATTTTCTCCCGCGCGTTACTTGACACAGCCACAAGCTGGAAATTGCCTTCCAACCAGGGCCCCGAACCGCTCACCCACCCACCCATCTAGTTTTTAACTTTCAAGTTTCTCAACCCACGGGGGGACTTTACCAGTATACCGAGTCTACCAAGCTGTGCCAATTACATTATTTCACGCATCGCCTTATCGCCTCTGAACGGAAATGTTATTGTGAACTATGTCCGGTTTTCTAAAATGCGCGTGGGGTTGAGGAGGTTTATAGATGTGTATCACTGAAACACCAGACAGTAAGAAACCTCGTCGGCCTGCCGGACAGACGAGTCGACCTCTCAGTTCCGCTCAACACCACTGGAGGGCAACAGTATTGAGAATCAACAACAAAATAATAATAATAATAACAACAAATACAATAATCATATTATTAGTAGCCTATGTTCCAATATAAAACATATATTTGACTATAATAGATTATAGGCCTAATGTATAGCTAGTCTGGGCCTACTACTGTATCCATATGTTCCGTTATCATTAGACCATGTGCCTTTACCCGTTTCATTTCAAGATGTGAAAGTCATTACATTTCAAGACAAACAATTTCCCTTCTAGTGATATAAATAGCTCGTAACTAAATAGGCCTGTAGCCCAGTCTTTCCTAAAGCAAAGCCTATTCAAACGACCCTGACAAAGTTTCCGAGTCTAATGCAGCAAAGGTGAAAATTCCGTGATTGTGGCTCTCATTTGATTGTGGTTTGCGATGGTAGTTCTGTCGCTGCTCTTGCTCGGCAAGACTCGATAGTTTCCGACGCTCATATTCCGGAATAGAACCCTTATATGTAGGCAGGGGTGTTCTTAGATTTACCGGATAAAACCATGTATGGCTTCGAGAGAAGAACCGGAATTCCTATTTGAAGGCGATGTGTAGAGGAAACATTTCAAATCGTATACATCAGATACGCTTGTAACATTGATGTCCGTCTAAACTGATAACATGCCATCTTGCATTCGTTCATTTCTTTACACCTATATTGTTTTATCATTTTCGTGCTAATGGAAACTGCATGGAGAAAAAACAAACATATTTTATCGCTTTATATTGGCGAACTTTCACTTGTGGGTTCTCCATTGACAGCCCGGGGCCAATAGGATCCCCCAGCGCCTCCTCTCTCAAACCAAACGGTCCTTGTTTGGGCAGTGACGTAGTGGCGCATTCACTGCCCCACTGATAAATACATACTACTGCTACTCGTGCTGCTAGGATCCGTCATTCACTAAACAGCCTGATGATCTGGAGAGAGTACAGTAGACTATAGAGGTGGTATCAACACACGCTCCAGATTGTGTTAACTTATCCGGACAGGTTATCAGATGTTTCAGTGTAGGATAGGACTGTAAGGCCACACATACTCAACCAGCCGGTTTAAAATACCGTTTTAACCCTGGAAACAGCGAGAAGCCGTTAGTTAAATGATGACGGCTAAAACTTTAGAGAAAGTCCCGGTCTCTCTGGGTGGGTATGTCCATCCTGTCTCTGATTCCATCTACTCTGTGGATCATGACAGTCTGCCGCCCGGGGTGGCTATCTTTCCTAACGCTGATTTAGGCGGCCACTACCACGACCATCTTAGCGGAGCTCCAGGTAAGCGTGGACTATACAGGGTGTTGTTTTGATATCATGGGGACCTTTAGAGAATGCAACATGTGCTGTGTTGGTTATTGGAGAGGAAACACATCGGCTACTACGTGTAGGTTATAATATTATGCATAATGTTTGATATTGCATTTTTTCATCTTGGCCAAGAGATTTTGGAAATATTTTTGAATTAATGGTTGTGGGACAAATGTATGTCTGGATATTTGTATCAATGGTAATAAAACATGTCATGTTTTAGAGGCACATGGCTAGAGTTACGCACTTTTCCCCAAAAAGTTTGCGTAAAAGTAAAACGGCACCTCTTTGAAAAGTTGAATGAATGACCGGTGGGTAAAGGATGCGAGCGCGCAGAGCGCACCAAACACTGTGCGCACGAGAACGGACCTGCAGGATGTTTTTTTTAAAGCTCTCTGATTTGTTTGTTTCGTGATTATCTGCTAAGATGTCTCTTCTTATCTTCCAGATGGCTTGATGAGTGGCGATATGAGCTTAGAGAAACGCTCTCTCGACCTGTCTTACTCTAGCTTCTCCCAGCCACCTA
The DNA here is from genome assembly GCF_036934945.1 of Oncorhynchus masou masou. Lineage (NCBI taxonomy): Eukaryota > Metazoa > Chordata > Actinopteri > Salmoniformes > Salmonidae > Oncorhynchus > Oncorhynchus masou. Next base: position 257,326 of record NW_027012854.1, read on the forward strand.
GCCATCGGAACCAGACCTTCACCTACATGGGAAAGTTCTCCATCGACTCTCAGTATCCAGGTAACTGGAACCCCGAGGGCGTCATCAACATTGTGAGTGCGGGGATCCTGGGCATGACCCAGCCATCTTCCGCCTCCTCCTCCCCGGCGTCCTCTGGCTCTCCCGGCCATTTCTCCTCCACGCTCAGCTGCACCATGGCCCAGAACCAGGCCGACATGGAGCACCACCTCTACTCTTCCCCGCCTCCCTACGGCTGTGGGGAGGTCTACCAGGACCCGTCGGCCTTCCTCTCCACCGGGCCCGGTATCTCTTACCCGCCGCCGTCCTACTCCTCCCCTAAGCCCAACACAGACTCGGGTCTCTTCCCCATCATCCCAGACTATGCTGGGTTCTTCCAGCCGACCTGTCAGAGGGACATGCAGGCCATGCCTGACCGCAAGCCCTTCCCCTGCCCACTGGACTCCTTTAGAGTACCCCCACCTCTGACTCCCCTGAACACTATTAGGAACTTTACATTAGGTGGGCCGGTCTCGGATGGACCCAGACTCCCCACCGCGTACAGCCCCCAGAACCTCCCCCTGAGACCCATCCTGCGGCCCAGAAAATATCCCAACAGGCCGAGCAAGACCCCGGTCCATGAGCGGCCGTACCCCTGCCCAGCGGAAGGCTGCGACCGGCGGTTCTCTCGGTCTGACGAGCTGACCAGACACATCCGGATCCACGGGACACAAACCGTTCCAGTGCCGGATCTGCATGAGGAACTTTAGCCGCAGCGACCACCTCACCACGCACATCCGCACGCACACCGGAGAGAAGCCCTTCGCCTGTGATTTCTGTGGCCGTAAGTTCGCGAGGAGCGACGAGCGCAAAAGACACACCAAGATTCATCTCAGACAGAAAGAGAGAAAATCATCCACTGCGCCATCAAACAACACGAACTCTGATCGCTCCGGTACCGGTTCTATAAGCACATCTAGCGGAGTCTGCTCCTCCAGCACGGGACAGCTGGCGGGATGCCCCTCGCGGGCGGTATAGAACACACTATCGCCAATAGGTTTATGGAATACATATTTAGAAACCTTGACGAACTAAAGACAATAGAGATTGAGGTTTAATTGTTTGGAAGCTGCAAGTTCAAAACATAATATGGAACGAACTTTACATGCAACAGCATAATTCTCTTTCATGCGTAATTGCGCATCATTCCGGCTGCGCTCCAAACGTTCCCACGATGTATCCTCTTAGTTTGGTGGCTGAGAGAAACGCACTTTGTTTGCATAGGCTACTGAAGTCAGTCAAGTTAATAGACAATACTTTTAACACGTGGCTGCCTATATCCTCTTCAGGTATCGGGAAGAAACATGTTGAGGATTAATATCAAGCACATTTACACTGACGCGCCAATAGGCTACAATATACACAACGCTGCATGGAAAGAACGTTATGTTTGCAATAATTTAGAAGGAGGAAAGGTGTTTTAAATTATTTACTATACAAAAATGTGTCCATTTTAACATGTTCATTGATTGTATTTCCCCCTGTTGTGCCTCGTTTCACACGTTATTTTTGTACATTGTCAATACAAGGACGATTTAATGAATTGTACATTTTGTCATTTAATATCAAAGTTTGATTATATGTATATTTTTGTACACATTGTGCCGTGTAACTATGGAACGTGTTGTGGTTTATGTCTAACAATAAGGAATGTAAATAATTGAACTCAAACCGACTTGACATTTGTTTTTCGTGAATGTTTCCGACTCATATTAAATGTTAATGTTGATTTAAAAAAATCTCAATGGCCTCCAGAAAGGCCTGGTTATTTCTTGTGAACTAAAAACAAATAAAGTAAACTCTGAACAACATGAATATAATGTAATATTATTGGAAAGTACACCAGAAGGGGTGGGCATGGTAATTCCCGTGTAACGTCAGTCTGATGTGAGTCATGCCTTCACAACGCTGCTCCCACTCACCGTCTATCCGTGCTGTTCTGATGTTGTGGTGAACAACAACTAGAACAGGAAAGATCTTTACCGTTGTTCATGTAGAGATCTATACACACAGGACATCCGTTAAATAAAGGTAAAAAAAATAATAATAATAATCTGAAGTATAACTTTAATAATCTAATGCCGTTGTCTGATCAACATTAAAAATAAAGGTTAAAAAACATTAAAATAATAATCTGAAGTATATACTTTGATCATCCAAATTAAAAACTAATGCCGTTAGTCTGATCAACATTAAAAACTAATGCCGTTGTCTGATCAACAGTCTGTTAAAAACTAATACCGTAGTCTGATCAACATTAATATCTAATGCCGGTAGTCTGCCGGTAGTCTGATCAACATTAATATCTAATGCCGGTAGTCTGATCAACATTAAAATATAAGTCTGATCAACATTAAAATCAACATTAATTAATATCTAATGCCGGTAGTCTGATCAACATTAAAAAAGAACAAAGAGTTGATTGAAACCACAGGATATAGCAACATCTCATGTACTAAGTATCTTTGTAAACTGTTTTGATCGTAGACAACCGTTGAATGACAGACACACACAACAGGTTGATACAGTAAAGGCCACTTTATAGATCAACAGAACGCAACAGTCAACAGAAAAGGTCGTGGACATTCTACCTGCCACCTAAAGATGTGTCATGAAACATACATGACACACATCCATGAGACAGTAGATCGTGTTTCCGAACACCAATCGATAGGCCTAAACAACTTTAAGCTGAGTTATATGTCACCAACAAACTGTCTGTCAAAGGCATTTGTGTCATGGTCAAAACATGTTGCTACAACAGTACCTAGGAAGGGGAGAAGTCTGTCTGTAATAAAGAGCTGCTCTGCCTCCTTAACAGCACTATCAACAAGGCAGGTCCTACAGGCCCTAGTTTCTACCTTCTTAACAGCACTATCAACAAGGCAGGTCCTACAGGCCCTAGTTTCTACCTTCTTAACAACACTATCAACAAGGCAGGTCCTACAGGCCCTAGTTTCTACCTTCTTAACAACACTATCAACAAGGCAGGTCCTACAGGCCCTAGTTTCTACCTTCTCAACAACACTATCAACAAGGCAGGTCCTACAGGCTCTAGTTTCTACCTTCTCAACAACACTATCAACAAGGCAGGTCCTACAGGCCCTAGTTTCTACCTTCTCAACAACACTATCAACAAGGCAGGTCCTACAGGCCCTAGTTTTACCTTCTCAACAACTATCAACAAGGCTGTTCAGGTCATGTGGTCAGGTGCCACAAAAGAGGGACAATTGGCTCACAACAGGGCAGCACAGCTGGGCCTTTTAATGTACATGGATAGCTAACATTAATAATATGCATGTCAATCTCTCCTGGCTCAAAGTGGAAGAGAGTGACTTCATCACTACTTGTATTTGTATTTGAAAACACCTGTTGAACTACTTACACACAGCTCAGACACCCAACATATCCCACAAGACATGCCACCAGAGGTCCTACAGGCCCAGTCCCCTTAAGTCCAGAACAGACTATGGGAGGCGCACAGTACTACATAGAGCCATGACTACATGGAACTCTATTCCACAGTACCACATAGAGCCATGACCACATGGAACTCTATTCCACAGTACTACATGGAACTCTATTCCACAGTACCACATAGAGCATGACACATGGAACTCTATTCCACAGTACTACATAGAGCCATGACTACATGGAACTCTATTCCACAGTACTACATAGAGCCATGACTACATCCCCAAGTAACTCTATTCCACAGTACTACATAGAGCCATGACTACATGGAACTCTATTCCACAGTACTACATAGAGCCATGACACATGGAAATATATTCCACAGTACTACATACACTTATTCCAAAAGATGAGAGGCCATGTAATTTTCATCATAGGTACACTTCAACTATGACAGATAAAATGAGAAAAAAAATCCAGGAAATCACATTGTAGGATTTTTAATGAATTTATTTGCAAATTACATAGGCCATGGAAAATAAGTATTTGGTCAATAACAAAGTTTATCTCAATACTTTGTTATATACCACATAGAGGCAACTGACAGAGATCAACAGTTTTCTGTAAGTCTTCACAAGGTTTTCACACACTGTTGCTGGTATTTTCCCAGGCCAAACTGACCAATCAGGGGGAAAGGCTCTTGGTCACAGTACGTGACCAAGAACCCATTGGCAGTTGTGGAACTCAATTGTCATACATACCTTAATAGAAAAGGACTCTATTTCATACATACCTCAATAGAAAAGGACTCAACTGTCATACATACCTTAATAGAAAAGGACTCAACTGTCATTACATACCTTAATAGAGAAAAGGACTCAAATGTCACACATACCTTAATAGAAAAGGACTCAATTGTCATACATACCTTAATAGAAAAGGACTCAATTGTCATACATACCTTAATAGAAAAGGACTCAGTAAAAATGAAGTCACCCAGTAAAATACTACTTCAGTAAAAGTCTAAAACTATTTGTTTTTAAATATACTTAAGTATCAAAATGGTAAAAGCATGAATAATAACAAATAACTTCTAATAAGCATACCTTTAACGGAGCAATTTTCATGTTTTATTTATTTATTTACAGATAGCCAGGGTTACACGCCAAAACGCAGACATCATTTAAAAACAAAGCATTTGTATTTAGTGAGTCCTCAGATCAGAGGCAGTAGAGATGACTCAGGGATGTTCTCTGTTTAGTGAGTCCTCGAGATCAGAGACAGTAGGGATGACCACGTGTTCTCTGTTCAGTGAGTCCTCCAGATCAGAGACTTAGTAGGGATGACCACGTGTTCTCTGTTTAGTGAGTCCTCGAGATCAGAGACAGTAGGGATGACCACGTGTTCTCTGTTAGTGAGTCCTCGAGATCAGAGACAGTAGGGATGACCACGTGTTCTCTGTTCAGTGAGTCCTCGAGATCAGAGGCAGTAGGGATGACCACGTGTTCTCTGTTTAGTGAGTCTCGAGATCAGAGACAGTAGGGATGACCACGTGTTCTCTGTTCAGTGAGTCCGCCAGATCAGAGGAGTAAGGATGACCAGGGATGATCTCTGTTTAGTGAGTCCTCCAGACCAGAGGCAGTAGGGATGACCAGTGGATGATCTATTTGTTTAGTGAGTCCTCCAGACCAAAAGGCATGAATAGGGATGAACACGTGTTTCTGTTTAGTGAGTCCTCCAGACCAGAGGCAGTAGGGATGACCAGGGATGTTCTCTGTTTAGTGAGTCCTCAGATCAGAGGCAGTAGGGATGACCAGGGATGATCTCTGTTTAGTGAGTCCTCCAGACCAGAGGCAGTAGGGATGACCAGGGATGTTCTCTGTTTAGTGAGTCCTCCAGATCAGAGGCAGTAGGGATGACCAGGGATGATCTCTGTTTAGTGAGTCCTCGAGATCAGAGACAGTAGGGATGACCAGGGATGTTCTCTGTTCAGTGAGTCCTCCAGACCAGAGGCAGTAGGGATGACCAGGGATGTTCTCTGTTTAGTGAGTCCTCCAGATCAGAGGCAGTAGGGATGACCAGGGATGATCTCTGTTTAGTGAGTCCTCCAGATCAGAGACAGTAGGGATGACCAGGGATGATCTCTGTTTAGTGGGTCCACCAGATCAGAGACAGTAGGGATGACCAGGGATGTTCTCTTGATAAGTGTGCGAATTGGACCATTTTCTGTCCTGCTAAGCATTCAAAATGTAAAGAGTACTATTGGGTGGCAGTGAAAATGTATGAAGTAAAATGTAAATGTTTTTCTTCAGGAATTTAGTGAAGTAAAAGTCAAAAATATAAATAGTAAAATACAAAATACCCCAAAAAATGACTTAAGTTGTATTTTAAAATATTTTTACTTAATAAGCACTTTACACCACTGCCCGATGGTCACTGACAGAGCTCCTCTGTGGAGATGGGAGAACCTTCCAGAAAGACAACCATCTCTGCAGCATTCCACCAATCAGGCATTTATGGTAGAGTGGACAGATGGAAGCCACTCCTCAGTAAAAGGCACATGACAGCACGCTGGAGTTTGCCAAAAGGCACGTAAAGATTCTCAGACCATGAGAAACAAGATTCTCTGGTCTGATGAAACCAAGATTGAACTCTTTGGCCTGAATGCCAAGCATCACGTCTGGAGGAAACCTGGCACCATCCCTACGGTGAAGCATAGTGGTGGCAGCATCATGCTGTGGGGATGTTTTTCAGCGGCAGGGACGGCAAGACTAGTCAGAATCAAGGCAAAGATGAACGGAGCAAGGTACAGAGAGATCTTTGATGAAAACCTGCTCCAGAGCGCTCAGGACCTCAGACTGGGCGAAGGTTCACCTCCAACAGGACAACGACCTTAAGCACACAGACAAGACAACACAGGAATGGCTTCGGGACAAGTCTCTGAATTCTTATGAAAATGTGAAATTGTATTTTTTTATTTGTAATAAATTAGCAAAACGTTCTAAAACCCTTTTTTTTGCTTTGTCATTATGGGGTATTATGATGTCATTATGGCATATTGTGATGTCATTATGGGGTATTGTGATGTCATTATGGGGTAGTGTGTGTGTAGATTGATGAGGAAAAACAATTTCATATATTTTAGAATAAAGCTGTTATGTAACAAAATGTGAAAAAGGTCAAGGGGTCTGAATACTTTCCAAAGGCCCTGTATCTGCAGTAAGGCTATAGGTAGAACTTTCATCTGTCCCAAAATAAAAGCCTTCAATTATACACAAAGCTAGTTTCATTGTCCCAACATACACACATTTGTTTGGAATAAATCAACGAAAGATAGAAAATGTTGTGTGCACATGGAAACTAGACATGATAACTGCTTTCAAAGCTTTACATTCAATATTCACATAAGGCATATCATATTTTCAGTTACAAATAAATGGTGTTAAGAGCATAGGACGTTTCTGAGCCTGTTCAGGATGAAAACATCTTATTTGGAAGTTTACATAAGGAGAAAGTTCAATACTTAAACAAAAGGCCTGTCCCAGAGACATGATCCACCTGCAGTTCATTCACCTCCAACTCATGTCCCAGAGACATTATCCACCTGCAGTTCATTCACCTGCTCCAACTCATGTCCCAGAGACATGATCCACCTGCAGTTCATTCACCTGCTCCAACTCATGTCCCAGTCACAGTGATTCAGTCTTTTGAAAGTCCTCGGCCGCCCCTATTTGGTCGCAGGTATCCCTGCCTTTACAACACCGGCATTAGAAGGAAACCTTGGGCCCGGGGTATGGTTCACCCCCACACCAGAAGCCATCAGGCTGGCCTATCTCTAGTAACCACCTCTCTTCCTCCCACGGCTGCTGTGCCTCTACCTTACTGTCTGCGTCGGGAACAGTCTGTAGGACTTTATAATAATGACAGTCCCTCCCATCTTCAGGGTCATACGGAGGTGCCAGGATGTCGAGGAAAGCAGCCGGTCCATCCACCGTGTCGATCTGATGCAGGTTCTCCCTCTGCGGGGTTAAGATACACGGACTACTGTCATGGGTGAACCACATGGTTGACCGGAGCACAGCCCGCCGCAGAGAGTCCTTCTGGAACGGCAGCAGCGGCGGGTCGAACTGGGTCTCACTCTGCACCTGGTCCGAAGGTTTATCCAACAGGTCAAAACACCTGATACCGACTTTCCCGTATAGAACCTTGAGCATCCCGTTCATACCGGGGTGGTCGTGGAGCAGGATGGACGCCCCGCTGTTCAGTAGAAACACCCCCATACTGAACGACTCCGTCTCGCAGATGTGCATGTACGTGACAGGTGGGTTGTGTTCGGAATGGGAGCCGTTCGGTTTCATCTTCAGGTCTGCAGTCCTGACTTCCGTTAGCAGGGCGATTAGATCCCCCCGGTTGTCCAATAATACTTTGTTGTCCCCAATTGCGGATGCATTGAAATCTTTAAATGTGATATTGGCTTGGCTGGCTATTTTCTGAATGAGAGACTTCTTGCTATCCCGTGGCATTTTTCAGGTGGAGACAAATCCGACGCTTATCGATGCTGGTTTTCTTCAGACGCAGCTGAGCAACAGGCAGCAGAAACGGACGGAGTTGGAAACGCTCTTTTCTCCTCGAATCTCGCACAATATCGTCACTCCAGGATGGGACCACGTTCAAACGAAATAAATGCGCGTCTAAAGTTATAATGTAACGTTTTTCATGGTAAATAAATATGGTTTTATCTCCAGAGAATATTCACGGTCCAGAATAATTTCCAAGCTTATCTGATCGTCACGTCCGCAGTGACAGCGAGCACGTAGAGGCAATGCATTTTGGATCTTGAAGTTTAATTTAAAAGTCGGGCAATATATTTCTGTAATTACCCCCCACCCCGCACAAAAAAAATAAAAAACTTTACGACTTTCCAATCCCGTCACTCAACAGGAGTTGTGCCGGGGAAAATATGATTCTCACATATGCTCCTATTATAAGAGAAAAATAATGTTGTCCTTTATAAAACCACTACAATTCCCACCGCCTGTCGGGCTTCCGGAGAGAGGCAGAGAGGGGCAAGAGAGAATGGCCAGACAGGCCATTCAACCCCGCTCCCCTCCTCCCAGTTTATCCCCTCTCTGTCGCTCTCTTCTGGGATGAGGGTTTCTCTTTTTCTCACTTTATTCAGCAATACTTTATGACGTTTTGATGAGTATTGACTTTGTTACAAATACATGTTAAGAGGCGAAGATACAAGTAGATCGAATGCACGTATAAGGGACAGGTGACATACCACGAAGGGTTATCTGATCAGAGGGGACTGTTTCACATTAGAGCACAAAAACATGAATTATACCCCTTTGCCTCAGATCAATAAATGTGAAATCTTATACTATACTATACACTACACTATACTGCTCTACACTTCACTATACAGTACTGTACTATACTATACTACACAATACTACACTACGCCATATTTTACTACGCTGCTCTACACCACACTATACTACACTACACTGTACTACACTACACTGTTCGAACACCACACTATACTATAATATACTACACTATACTACATGGCACTATACTATACTATATTATATATACTATACGGTGCTACACTACACTATACTATACTATACTGCACTATACACTATACTATAATATAATACACGATACAACACTACACTATACTAGACTACTCTACACTACAAAATACTATAATATACTATAATATACTACACTGCTCTACACTACACTATACTATAATATACTATAATATACTACAGGATACAACAATACACTATACTACACTACTCTATACTATAATATACTATAATATAGTACACTGCTCTACACTACAATATTCTACACCATAATATACTACACCTCTCTACACTACACTATACTATATTATACTACATGATACTACACTACATTATAATATACTGTAATATACTACATGATACAACACTACTCTACACTATACTATAATATGCTACACCACACTACTCTACACTATACTATAATATGCTACACTACACCGTACTATACTACATCACACTGCTCTATACTATAATATACTACATGATACTACACTACATTATAATATACTGTAATATACTACATGATACAACACAACACTACACTAAACTATACTATACCACACTACTCTACACTATAATATGCTACACTACACCGTACTATACTACATCACACTGCTCTATACTATAATATACTACCATACTCTACACTACGCTATACTATAATATACTACACACTGCTACAATATACTGTACTATACGACACTGCTTGACACCACACCACACTATAATATACAACATGCTACTACACTACACTATACTAAACCACAATATACATGATACTATACCATAATATTCTACATGATACGACACTACACTAAACTATACTATACTACACAACACTACTCTACACTATACTATGCTACACTACATCACACTGCTGTCAGGACCCGGTTACAAACCTGGTTCTCCGGAGTGAGAAACAGTCACTTAACCAACTGAGCCACGAATATTCAGCAGAACCCAGAAGATGAGGCAGACACAGCAGTACTTAAGACGGTGTATTTAATAAAGTAAAAAAGGAGAAGTCCTTAAATACAAAAATGGCAAATCCAAAAGGTGGTAGGAATAGCACAAAAAAGCCTCAAGAGACACTCAAAAACAAAAACAGAATTCCACAAGAGCATCCACCGGAATCGACAAGAAAACACAGAACACTAGGGCTGGGTGCTAACATACAAACACAGAGCACAGAACTGAGGGAAACTAAGGGTTTAAATACAATCAGGGGAAACGAGGTACAGGTGCAAATAATAATGGGGAACAAGGGAAAAAACATAAGGTCAAAAAGCACAATGGGGGCATCTAGTGACCAAAACCCGGAACAACCCTGGCCAAATCCTGACAACTGTTCTATACTATAATATACAGTGCCTTGCGAAAGTATTCGGCCCCCTTGAACTTTGCAACCTTTTGCCACAATTCAGGCTTCAAATATAAAGATATAAAACTGTATTTTTTTGTGAAGAATCAACAACAAGTGGGACACAATCACACAATCATGAAGTGGAACGACATTTATTTGATATTTCAAACTTTTTTAACAAATCAAAAACTGAAAAATTGGGCGTGCAAAATTATTCAGCCCCTTTACTTTCAGTGCAGCAAACTCTCTCCAGAAGTTCAGTGAGGATCTCTGAATGATCCAATGTTGACCTAAATGACTAATGATGATAAATACAATCCACCTGTGTGTAATCAAGTCTCCGTATAAATGCACCTGCACTGTGATAGTCTCAGAGGTCCGTTAAAAGCGCAGAGAGCATCATGATGAACAAGGAACACACCAGGCAGGTCCGAGATACTGTTGCGAAGAAGTTTAAAGCCAGATTTGGATACAAAAAGATTTCCCAAGCTTTAAACATCCCAAGGAGCACTGTGCAAGCAATAATATTGAAATGGAAGGAGTATCAGACCACTGCAAATTTACCAAGACCTGGCCGTCCCTCTAAACTTTCAGCTCATACATGGAGAAGACTGATCAGAGATGCAGTCAAGAGGCCCATGATCACTCTGGATGAACTGCAGAGATCTACAGCTGAGGTGGGAGACTCTGTCCATAGGACAACAATCAGTCGTATATTGCACAAATCTGGCCTTTATGGAAGAGTGGCAAGAAGAAAGCCATTTCTTAAAGATATCCATAAAAAGTGTTGTTTAAAGTTTGCCACAAGCCACCTGGGAGACACACCAAACATGTGGAAGAAGGTGCTCTGGTCAGATGAAACCAAAATTGAACTTTTTGGCAACAATGCAAAACGTTGTTTGGCGTAAAAGCAACACAGCTCATCACCCTGAACATACCATACCCACTGTCAAACATGGTGGTGGCAGCATCATGGTTTGGGCCTGCTTTTCTTCAGCAGGGACAGGGAAGATGGTTAAAATTGATGGGAAGATGGATGGAGCCAAATACAGGACCATTCTGGAAGAAAACCCGATGGAGTCTGCGAAAGACCTGAGACTGGGACAGAGATTTGTCTTCCAACAAGACAGTGATCCAAAACATAAAGCAAAATCTACAATGGAATGGTTCAAAAATAAACATATCCAGGTGTTAGAATGGCCAAGTCAAAGTCCAGACCTGAATCCAATAGAGAATCTGTGGAAAGAACTGAAAACTGCTGTTCACAAATGCTCTCCATCCAACCTCACTGAGCTCGAGCTGTTTTGCAAAGAGGAATGGGAAAAATTTCAGTCTCTCGATGTGCAAAACTGATAGAGACATACCCCAAGCAACTTACAGCTGTAATTGCAGCAAAAGGTGGTGCTACAAAGTATTAACTGAAGAGGGCTGAATAATTTTGCACGCCCAATTTTTCAGTTTTTGATTTGTTGAAAAAGTTTGAAATATCCAATAAATGTCGTTCCTCTTCATGATTGTGTCCCACTTGTTGTTGATTCTTCACAAAAAAATACAGTTTTATATCTTTATGTTTGAAGCCTGAAATGTGGCAAAAAGGTCACAAAGTTCAAGGGTGCCGAATACTTTCGCAAGGCACTGTACTACCATACTCTACACTACACTATAATATACTACACACTGCTACAATATACTGTACTATACGACACTGCTTGACACCACACCACACTATAATATACAACATGCTACTACACTACACTATACTACACCACAATATACATGATACTATACCACAATATTCTACATGATACGACACTACACTAAACTATAATATACTACATGCTACTACACTACACTAGACACTGCTATACTACACTATACTATAATATACTACATGCTACTACACTACACTATACTGGACAATACTATACTACACTATACTATAATATACTACATGCTACACCACTACACTATACTACACCATACTATACTATACTGCATGATACGACACTCCACTATAATATACTACATGATACTACACTACACTATATTATAATATACCACAAGCTACTACACTACAATATGCTAGACAATGCTATACTACACTATACTATAATATCCTACATGCTACTACACTACACGATACTGGACAATGCTATACCATAATGTACTACATGATACTACACTACGCTATACTATACTATACTACATGATACTACACAACACTATGCTATAGAGAATGCTATACTACACTATACTATAATATATTACATGCCACTGCACCACACTATACTAGACAATGCTATACCATAATGTACTACATGATACTACACAACACTATGCTATAGACAATGCTATACTACACAATACTATACTAGACTACATGCCACTGCACCACACTATACTAGACACTACTATACTACACTATACTGTAAAATACTAAATGATACTACACTACGCTATACTATACTATACTACATGATACTACACAACACTATGCTATAGACAATGCTATTACATTTACATTTAAGTCATTTAGCAGACGCTCTTATCCAGAGCGACTTACAAATTGGTGAATTCACCTTCTGATGACCCTATTCCCCTACTGTACGTCCCTAATGGCACCCTATTCCCCTACTGTACGTCCCTAATGGTACCCTAATCCCCTACTGTACGTCCCTAATGGCACCCTATTCCCCTACTGTACATCCCTAATGGCACCCTATTCCCCTACTGTACATCCCTAATGGCACCCTATTCCCCTACTGTACGTCCCTAATGGCACCCTATTCCCCTACTGTACGTCCCTAATGGCACCCTATTCCCCTACTGTACATCCCTAATGGCACCCTATTCCCCTACTGTACGTCCCTAATGGCACCCTATTTCACTACTGTACATCCCTAATGGCACCCTATTTCACTACTGTACGTCCCTAATGGCACCCTACATCCCTACTGTACATCCCTAATGGCACCCTACATCCCTACTGTACGTCCCTAATGGCACCCTATTCCCCTACTGTACGTCCCTAATGGCACCCTACATCCCTACTGTACATCCCTAATGGCACCCTATTCCCCTACTGTACGTCCCTAATGGCACCCTACATCCCTACTGTACGTCCCTAATGGCACCCTATTCCCCTACTGTACGTCCCTAATGGCACCCTACATCCCTACTGTATGTCCCTAATGGCACCTTATTCCCCTACTGTACGTCCCTAATGGCACCCTACATCCCTAATGGCACCCTATTCCCCTACTGTACATCCCTAATGGCACCCTACATCCCTATGGTACATCCCTAATGGCACCCTACATCCCTACTGTACGTCCCTAATGGCACCCTATTCCCCTACTGTACATTCCTAATGGCACCCTACGTCCCTAATGGCACCCTATTCCCCTACTGTACATCCCTAATGGCACCCTATTCCCCTACTGTACATCCCTAATGGCACCCTATTCCCCTACTGTACATCACTAATGGCACCCTATTCCCTACTGTACATCCCTAATGGCACCCTATTCCCCTACTGTACATCCCTAATGGCACCCTATTCCCCTACTGTACGTCCCTAATGGCACCCTATCCCCCTACTGTACGTCCCTAATGGCACCCTACATCCCTAATGGCACCCTATTCCCCTACTGTACGTCCCTAATGGCACCCTCATCCCTAATGGCACCCTATTCCCCTACTGTACGTCCCTAATGGCACCCTATTCCCCTACTGTACATCCCTATTGGCACCCTACATCCCTAATGGCACCCTATTCCCCTACTGTACGTCCCTAATGGCACCCTACATCCCTAATGGCACCCTATTCCCCTACTGTACATCCCTAATGCCACCCTATTCCCCTACTGTACATCCCTAATGGCACCCTATTCCCCTACTGTACATCCCTAATGCCACCCTATTCCCCTACTGTACATCCCTAATGCCACCCTATTCCCCTACTGTACATCCCTAATGCCACCCTATTCCCCTACTGTACATCCCTAATGCCACCCTATTCCCCTACTGTACATCCCTAATGCCACCCTATTCCCCTACTGTACATCCCTAATGGCACCCTATTCCCCTACTGTACATCCCTAATGGCACCCTATTCCCCTACTGTACATCCCTAATGGCACCCTACGTCCCTAATAGCACCCTATTCCCCTACTGTACATCCCTAATGCCACCCTATTCCCCTACTGTACATCCCTAATGGCACCCTATTCCCCTACTGTACATCCCTAATGCCACCCTATTCCCCTACTGTACGTCCCTAATGGCACCCTATTCCCCTACTGTACATCCCTAATGCCACCCTATTCCCCTACTGTACATCCCTAATGGCACCCTATTCCCCTACTGTACATCCCTACATCCCTAATGGCACCCTACATCCCTAATGGCACCCTATTCCCCTACTGTACGTCCCTAATGGCACCCTATTCCCCTACTGTACGTCCCTAATGGCACCCTATTCCCCTACTGTACATCCCTAATGGTACTCTATTCCCCTACTGTACATCCCTAATGGCACCCTACACCCCTATTGGCACCCTATTCCCCTACTGTACATCCCTAATGGCACCCTATTCCCCTACCGTACGTCCCTAATGGCACCCTACATCCCTAATGGCACCCTATTCCCCTACTGTACATCCCTAATGGCACCCTATTCCCCTACTGTACATCCCTAATGGCACCCTATTCCCCTACTGTACATCCCTAATGGCACCTATTCCCCTACTGTACATCCCTAATGGCACCCTATTCCCCTACTGTACATCCCTAATGGCACCCGATTCCCTACTGTACATCCCTAATGGCACCCTATTCCCCTACTGTACATCCCTAATGGCACCCTACATCCCTAATGGCACCCTATTCCCCTACTGTACATCCCTAATGGCACCCTATTCCCCTACTGTACGTCCCTAATGGCACCCTACATCCCTAATGGCACCCTATTCCCCTACTGTACATCCCTAATGGCACCCTACATCCCTAATGGCACCCTATTCCCCTACTGAACGTCCCTAATGGCACCCTACATCCCTAATGGCACCCTATTCCCCTACTGTACGTCCCTAATGGCACCCTATTCCCCTACCGTACGTCCCTAATGGCACCCTATTCCCCTACCGTACGTCCCTAATGGCACCCTATTCCCCTACTGTACGTCCCTAATGGCACCCTACATCCCTAATGGCACCCTATTCCCCTACTGTACTTCCCTAATGGCACCCTATTCCCCTACTGTACGTCCCTAATGGCACCCTAATCCCCTACTGTACATCCCTAATGGCACCCTATTCCCCTACACGTCCCTAATGGCACCCTATTCCCCTACTGTACGTCCCTAATGGCACCCTATTCCCCTACTGTACGTCCCTAATGGCACCCTATTCCCCTACTGTACTTCCCTAATGGCACCCTATTCCCCTACTGTACGTCCCTAATGGCACCCTAATCCCCTACTGTACATCCCTAATGGCACCCTATTCCCCTACTGTACGTCCCTAATGGCACCCTATTCCCCTACTGTACATCCCTAATGGCACCCTACATCCCTAATGACACCCTATTCCCCAGAACCCTGGTCAAAAGTAGGGCTCTATGTAGGGAATAGGATGCCGTTTGGGACACCAGCTGAACGTACAACACTTCCTGTTGGTCTCATTCAGTCAGGCCCTCTGAAAGGGTCCATATGAAAATACGTTGCTGGAGACAGCCCTGTTCCACTACCATCACATTGTCTTTAGACACCGTCCTGTTGGTTCACATACCAGGGAAGACCATGAATGCATGGCTTTATGCTGCTCTCACTGATGTAATATGAGTCGATGATGAAGACCTGAAATGGTTAACGGTGACTAAATAACAATCTTATTGAAGATTAATTATTTATTTCATATGTTTCCGTACTATATATGACCAGCTTCCCTTATTCCAGATCTAACAAGCTCATTCTGCTATTGACTGATAGCGACAGGCAGATCTAACAAGCTCATTCTGCTATTGACTGATAGCGACAGGCAGATCTAACAAGCTCATTCTGCTATTGACTGATAGCGACAGGCAGATCTAACAAGCTCATTCTGCTATTGACTGATAGCGACAGGCAGATCTAACAAGCTCATTCTGCTATTGACTGATAGCGACAGGCAGATCTAACAAGCTCATTCTGCTATTGACTGATAGCGACAGGCAGATCTAACAAGCTCATTCTGCTATTGACTGATAGCGACAGGCAGATCTAACAAGCTCATTCTGCTATTGACTGATAGCGACAGGCAGATCTAACAAGCTCATTCTGCTATTGACTGGCAGTATTTTGGGTGACATCAACATACATTACCAGATAAAGGACACTAGCTCTTCTACTAAATGCAGACCATTAAGGGTCCTTAATCTGTTCTAAATCAGGAAGAAAGACAACGCTATATGGTGGCTGTTTCAGACTAACACAGCCCAGAAGTCAAGGGGAGGGGTTGTTTCAGACTAACACAGCCCAGAAGTCAAGGGGAGGGGCGGTTTCAGACTAACACAGCCCAGAAGTCAAGGGGAGGGGTTGTTTCAGACTAACGTAGCCCAGAAGTCAAGGGGAGGGGCTGTTTCAGACTAACATAGCTCAGAAGTCAAGGGGAGGGGCTGCTTCAGACTAACATAGCCCAGAAGTCAAGGGGAGGGGCGGTTTCAGACTAACACAGCCCAGAAGTCAAGTGGAGGGGCGGTTTCAGACTAACACAGCCCAGAAGTCAAGGGGAGGGGCGGTTTCAGACTAACACAGCCCAGAAGTCAAGGGGAGGGGCGGTTTCAGACTAACACAGCCCAGAAGTCAAGGGGAGAGGCTGTTTCAGACTAACATAGCCCAGAAGTCAAGGGGAGGGGCTGTTTCAGACTAACACAGCCCAGAAGTCAAGGGGAGAGGCTGTTTCAGACTAACGTAGCCCAGAAGTCAAGGGGAGGGGTTGTTTCAGACTAACGTAGCCCAGAAGTCAAGGGGAGGGGCTGTTTCAGACTAACATAGCCCAGAAGTCAAGGGGAGAGGCTGTTTCAGACTAACGTAGCCCAGAAGTCAAGGGGAGGGGCTGTTTTAGACTAACGTAGCCCAGAAGTCAAGGGGAGAGGCTGTTTCAGACTAACGTAGCCCAGAAGTCAAGGGGAGGGGTTGTTTCAGACTAACGTAGCCCAGAAGTCAAGGGGAGGGGCTGTTTCAGACTAACGTAGCCCAGAAGTCAAGGGGAGAGGCTGTTTCAGACTAACACAGCCCAGAAGTCAAGGGGAGGGGCTGTTTTAGACTAACACAGTCCAGAAGTCAAGGGGAGAGGCTGTTTCAGACGAACATAGCCCAGAAGTCAAGGGGAGGGGCTGTTTTAGACTAACACAGTCCAGATGTCAAGGGGAGAGGCTGTTTCAGACGAACATAGCCCAGAAGTCAAGGGGAGGGGCTGTTTTAGACTAACACAGTCCAGAAGTCAAGGGGAGAGGCTGTTTCAGACTAACATAGCCCAGAATTCAAGGGGAGAGGCTGTTTCAGATGAACATAGCCCAGAAGTCAAGGGGAGGGGCTGTTTTAGACTAACGTAGCCCAGAAGTCAAGGGGAGAGGCTGTTTCAGACTAACACAGCCCAGAAGTCAAGGGGAGGGGCTGTTTTAGACTAACACAGTCCAGAAGTCAAGGGGAGAGGCTGTTTCAGACTAACATAGCCCAGAATTCAAGGGGAGAGGCTGTTTCAGATGAACATAGCCCAGAAGTCAAGGGGAGAGGCTGTTTCAGACTAACACAGCCCAGAAGTCAAGGGGAGGGGCTGTTTTAGACTAACGTAGCCCAGAAGTCAAGGGGAGAGGCTGTTTCAGACGAACGTAGCCCAGAAGTCAAGGGGAGGGGCTGTTTCAGACTAACATAGCCCAGAAGTCAAGGGGAGAAGCTGTTTCAGACTAACGAAGCCCAGAATTCAAGGGGAGGGGCTGTTTCAGACTAACGTAGCCCAGAAGTCAAGGGGAGAGGCTGTTTCAGACTAATGTAGCCCAGAAGTCAAGGGGAGGGGCTGTTTCAGACTAACGTAGCCCAGAAGTCAAGCGGAGAGGCTGTTTCAGACTAACAGCCCAGAAGTCAAGCGGAGAGGCTGTTTCAGACTAACGTAGCCCAGAAGTCAAGCGGAGAGGCTGTTTCAGACTAACGTAGCCCAGAAGTCAAGGGGAGAGGCTGTTTCAGACTAACGTAGCCCAGAAGTCAAGCGGAGAGGCTGTTTCAGACTAACGTAGCCCAGAAGTCAAGGGGAGAGGCTGTTTCAGACTAACACAGCCCAGAAGTCAAGGGGAGAGGCTGTTTCAGACTAACAGTCCAGAAGTCAAGGGAGGGGCTGTTTCAGACTAACGTAGCCCAGAAGTCAAGGGGGAGGGGCTGTTTCAGACTAACGTAGCCCAGAAGTCAAGCGGAGAGGCTGTTTCAGACTAACGTAGCCCAGAAGTCAAGGGGAGAGGCTGTTTCAGACGAACGTAGCCCAGAAGTCAAGGGGAGGGGCTGTTTCAGACTAACGTAGCCCAGAAGTCAAGGGGAGAGGCTGTTTCAGACGAACGTAGCCCAGAAGTCAAGGGGAGAGGCTGTTTCAGACGAACGTAGCCCAGAAGTCAAGGGGAGAGGCTGTTTCAGACTAACGTAGCCCAGAAGTCAAGGGGAGAGGCTGTTTCAGACGAACGTAGCCCAGAAGTCAAGGGGAGAGGCTGTTTCAGACTAACGTAGCCCAGAAGTCAAGCGGAGAGGCTGTTTCAGACTAACAGCCCAGAAGTCAAGGGGAGGGGCTGTTTCAGACTAACACAGCCCAGAAGTCAAGGGGAGAGGCTGTTTCAGACTAACATAGCCCAGAAGTCAAGGGGAGAGGTTGTTTCAGACTAACATAGCCCAGAAGTCAAGGGGAGAGGCTGTTTCAGACTAACACAGCCCAGAAGTCAAGGGGAGAGGCTGTTTCAGACTAACACAGCCCAGAAGTCAAGGGGAGAGGCTGTTTCAGACTAACATAGCCCAGAAGTCAAGGGGAGAGGTTGTTTCAGACTAACATAGCCCAGAAGTCAAGGGGAGGGGCTGTTTCAGACTAACACAGCCCAGAAGTCAAGGGGAGAGGCTGTTTCAGACTAACATAGCCCAGAAGTCAAGGGGAGAGGTTGTTTCAGACTAACATAGCCCAGAAGTCAAGGGGAGGGGCTGTTTCAGACTAACACAGCCCAGAAGTCAAGGGGAGGGGCTGTTTCAGACTAACACAGCCCAGAAGTCAAGGGGAGAGGCTGTTTCAGACTAACATAGCCCAGAAGTCAAGGGGAGAGGCTGTTTCAGACTAACAGCCCAGAAGTCAAGGGGAGAGGCTGTTTCAGACTAACAGTCCAGAAGTCAAGGGGAGGGGCTGTTTCAGACTAACGTAGCCCAGAAGTCAAGGGGAGGGGCTGTTTCAGACTAACGTAGCCCAGAAGTCAAGCGGAGAGGCTGTTTCAGACTAACGTAGCCCAGAAGTCAAGGGGAGAGGCTGTTTCAGACGAACGTAGCCCAGAAGTCAAGGGGAGGGGCTGTTTCAGACTAACGTAGCCCAGAAGTCAAGGGGAGAGGCTGTTTCAGACTAACGTAGCCCAGAAGTCAAGGGGAGAGGCTGTTTCAGACGAACGAGCCCAGAAGTCAAGGGGAGAGGCTGTTTCAGACTAACGTAGCCCAGAAGTCAAGCGGAGAGGCTGTTTCAGACTAACAGCCCAGAAGTCAAGGGGAGAGGCTGTTTCAGACTAACATAGCCCAGAAGTCAAGGGGAGGGGCTGTTTCAGACTAACACAGCCCAGAAGTCAAGGGGAGGGGCTGTTTCAGACTAACACAGCCCAGAAGTCAAGGGGAGAGGCTGTTTCAGACTAACAGCCCAGAAGTCAAGGGGAGGGACTGTTTCAGACTAACGTAGCCCAGAAGTCAAGGGGAGAGGCTGTTTCAGACTAACATAGCCCAGAAGTCAAGGGGAGGGACTGTTTCAGACTAACGTAGCCCAGAAGTCAAGGGGAGGGGCTGTTTCAGACTAACATAGCCCAGAAGTCAAGGGGAGGGACTGTTTCAGACTAACGTAGCCCAGAAGTCAAGGGGAGGGGCTGTTTCAGACTAACAGCCCAGAAGTCAAGGGGAGGGGCTGTTTCAGACTAACGTAGCCCAGAAGTCAAGCGGAGAGGCTGTTTCAGACTAACAGCCCAGAAGTCAAGCGGAGAGGCTGTTTCAGACTAACAGCCCAGAAGTCAAGGGGAGGGGCTGTTTCAGACTAACATAGCCCAGAAGTCAAGCGGAGAGGCTGTTTCAGACTAACGTAGCCCAGAAGTCAAGGGGAGAGGCTGTTTCAGACTAACAGCCCAGAAGTCAAGTGGAGAGGCTGTTTCAGACTAACATAGCCCAGAAGTCAAGGGGAGAGGCTGTTTCAGACTAACAGCCCAGAAGTCAAGGGGAGAGGCTGTTTCAGACTAACGTAGCCCAGAAGTCAAGGGGAGGGGCTGTTTCAGACCAACAGTCCAGAAGTCAAGGGGAGGGGCTGTTTCAGACTAACATAGCCCAGAAGTCAAGGGGAGAGGCTGTTTCAGACTAACATAGCCCAGAAGTCAAGGGGAGGGGCTGTTTCAGACTAACGTAGCCCAGAAGTCAAGGGGAGAGGCTGTTTCAGACTAACATAGCCCAGAAGTCAAGGGGAGGGACTGTTTCAGACTAACGTAGCCCAGAAGTCAAGCGGAGAGGCTGTTTCAGACTAACGTAGCCCAGAAGTCAAGCGGAGAGGCTTACATACTTCTCTCAGTGTTCTGGCCAAGAATCCTGACTGAGCAGAGGGACTCTTCTGTCCTCTGGAATCAGCATTCTGGACAATAAGACAATCTGAGTGCTTATGGACGCCCTCGTCAACGTCCTCTTTGTTTGTCTCAATATGCTGCCTGTTCTGCTCTGATCCTGGTTATTATTTGCATGCTACTTTCCATCCCGGGGCCCTTCAGTGTGGCCTCTGTCAGTATGGGCCCTTTGATTCACTAACCAAAGACGCTCTGTTTTGTTCCAAGCATCTTAACCATTTTTTCGTAATGAAAATTCATAAGTCGAAATATCTGCATAACTTTCGAGACAGACGCAATACAAATATTTGTTCTTTACATTGGAAAGGTACATTCCTTCTGAAAGGTCCTCTCTGTGATTCTAACAGTGGATGAGAGGACGGTTGTTCCTCACGTTCGTCATCTCATGATCACATAGAAAATTTCCAGGAGAATTGTTCCGTAATGGTTCTCAGAATGATTTCCTTTGTGTTTCCAGGTGATAATGTGTTGCTACTTAACCTCAACATTCTCAAAGTAGTGTTGATGTTTTTCTATCATTTCACAATCACACTTCTTCATCTTACTCTTATCATTCACTATCTATTACGTTCAATGTTAACTTTCTTCGAGACCAACCACAACTTTCTGATGTGTGATATGTGTCACCCAACAGTAATGACAATAAAGGAAACTCTGTTCTCACCGGCCCATAAACAGTGGAGAGTGGCCACTGTTATGATGTCTGCTTAAAGGGACCATCTGGGATTCATGGCTGTCTGTCTGCTGTAGTACCTGTCTGTCTGCTGTAGTACCTGGAGGTCTACTGTAGCACCTGTCTGTCTACTGTAGTACCTGTCTGTCTGCTGTAGTACCTGTCTGTGCTGTAGCACCTGGAGGTCTGCTGTAGTACCTGGAGGTCTACTGTAGTACCTGTCTGTCTACTGTAGTACCTGGAGGTCTACTGTAGTACCTGTCTGTCTACTGTAGCACCTGTCTGTCTACTGTAGTACCTGTCTGTCTGCTGTAGCACCTGTCTGTCTACTGTAGTACCTGTCTGTCTACTGTAGCACCCGTCTGTCGACTGTAGTACCTGTCTGTCTGCTGTAGTACCTGGAGGTCTACTGTAGTACCTGTCTGTTTACTGTAGCACCTGTCTGTCTACTGTAGCACCTGTCTGTCTACTGTAGTACCTGTCTGCCTACTGTAGCACCTGTCTGTCTACTGTAGTACCTGTCTGTCTACTGTAGTACCTGTCTGTCTGCTGTAGTACCTGTCTGTCTACTGTAGCACCTGTCTGTCTGCTGTAGTACCTGGAGGTCTACTGTAGCACCTGTCTGTCTACTGTAGTACCTGTCTGTCTGCTGTAGCACCTGTCTGTCTACTGTAGTACCTGTCTGTCTACTGTAGTACCTGTCTGTCTACTGTAGCACCTGTCTGTCTACTGTAGCACCTGTCTGTCTACTGTAGCACCTGTCTGTCTGCTGTAGCACCTGTCTGTCTACTGTAGTACCTGTCTGTCTACTCTAGTACCTGTCTGTCTACTGTAGCACCTGTCTGTCTACTGTAGCACCTGTCTGTCTACTGTAGCACCTGTCTGTCTACTGTAGCACCTGTCTGTCTACTGTAGTACCTGTCTGTCTACTGTAGCACCTGTCTGTCTACTGTAGCACCTGTCTGTCTACTGTAGCACCTGTCTGTCTACTGTAGTACCTGTCTGTCTACTGTAGCACCTGTCTGTCTACTGTAGCACCTGTCTGTCTACTGTAGCACCTGTCTGTCTACTGTAGTACCTGTCTGTCTACTGTAGTACCTGGAGTTCGTTTTGTCAACCATGTTTTTAGACAACAGTATGTTTGAATCATAGGCCTGTGATGTGGGTTTAAAGGCAGAGGCAATAGAATGTAGACAGCATTAACAGGGTGCATCGTTCCAGTATATGAGGTGACCAGTAACAGGTTGCTATTTGATAGAACAGGCGTATCTCCTAAGATATAGTGCACATTCCGTTAAGGGTTTCTTGGCCATTCCATGTTAATATATCCACCCACAGTAAATAGGCTGCATATTGTATCCAGACATAATGTCTCTGTCTCTCTGTGTCCTGTAAACAATGAGGCGATGCTTCCGTTGAAATTAACATACGTGTTGGAAGAAAGGCATGCTAGTTAAAGTGTTCATCAAAGGTACATTGAAGTTCAGTTTTAAATGGTTCAGTGATCAGTGAGGCTCATCCGTTAATATATGAGGACTGTAGTTGGTAATACGATGCTGAACCCCTCTACAACCCTTTACAGTTTAATATATGAGGACTGTAGTTGGTAATACGATGCTGAACCCCTCTACAACCCTGTACAGTTTAATATATGAGGACTGTAGTTAATAATACGATGCTGAACCCCTCTACAACCCTTTACAGTTTAATATATGAGGACTGTAGTTGGTAATACGATGCTGAACCCCTCTACAACCCTTTACAGTTTAATATATGAGGACTGTAGTTGGTAATACGATGCTGAACCCCTCTACAACCCATTACAGTTTAATATATGAGGACTGTAGTTGGTAATACGATGCTGAACCCCTCTACAACCCTTTACAGTTTAATATATGAGGACTGTAGTTGGTAATACGATGCTGAACCCCTCTACAACCCTTTACAGTTTAATATATGAGGACTGTAGTTGGTAATACGATGCTGAACCCCTCTACAACCCTTTACAGTTTAATATATGAGGACTGTAGTTGGTAATACGATGCTGAACCCCTCTACAACCCATTACAGTTTAATATATGAGGACTGTAGTTGGTAATACGATGCTGAACCCCTCTACAACCCTTTACAGTTTAATATATGAGGACTGTAGTTGGTAATACGATGCTGAACCCCTCTACAACCCTTTACAGTTTAATATATGAGGACTGTAGTTGGTAATACGATGCTGAACCCCTCTACAACCCTTTACAGTTTAATATATGAGGACTGTAGTTGGTAATACGATGCTGAACCCCTCTACAACCCTTTACAGTTTAATATATGAGGACTGTAGTTGGTAATACGATGCTGAACCCCTCTACAACCCTTTACAGTTTAATATATGAGGACTGTAGTTGGTAATACGATGCTGAACCCCTCTACAACCCTTTACAGTTTAATATATGAGGACTGTAGTTGGTAATACGATGCTGAACCCCTCTACAACCCTTTACAGTTTAATATATGAGGACTGTAGTTGGTAATACGATGCTGAACCCCTCTACAACCCTTTACAGTTTAATATATGAGGACTGTAGTTGGTAATACGATGCTGAACCCCTCTACAACCCTTTACAGTTTAATATATGAGGACTGTAGTTGGTAATACGATGCTGAACCCCTCTACAACCCTTTACAGTTTAATATATGAGGACTGTAGTTGGTAATACGATGCTGAACCCCTCTACAACCCTTTACAGTTTAATATATGAGGACTGTAGTTGGTAATACGATGCTGAACCCCTCTACAACCCTTTACAGTTTAATATATGAGGACTGTAGTTGTAAACGATGCTGAACCCCTCTACAACCCTTTACAGTTTAATATATGAGGACTGTAGTTGGTAATACGATGCTGAACCCCTCTACAACCCTTTACAGTTTAATATATGAGGACTGTAGTTGGTAATACGATGCTGAACCCCTCTACAACCCTTTACAGTTTAATATATGAGGACTGTAGTTGGTAATACGATGCTGAACCCCTCTACAACCCTTTACAGTTTAATATATGAGGACTGTAGTTGGTAATACGATGCTGAACCCCTCTACAACCCTTTACAGTTTAATATATGAGGACTGTAGTTGGTAATACGATGCTGAACCCCTCTACAACCCTTTACAGTTTAATATATGAGGACTTTACAGTTTAATATATGAGGACTGTAGTTGGTAATACGATGCTGAACCCCTCTACAACCCTTTACAGTTTAATATATGAGGACTGTAGTTGGTAATACGATGCTGAACCCCTCTACAACCCTTTACAGTTTAATATATGAGGACTGTAGTTGGTAATACGATGCTGAACCCCTCTACAACCCTTTACAGTTTAATATATGAGGACTGTAGTTGGTAATACGATGCTGAACCCCTCTACAACCCTTTACAGTTTAATATATGAGGACTGTAGTTGGTAATACGATGCTGAACCCCTCTACAACCCTTTACAGTTTAATATATGAGGACTGTAGTTGGTAATACGATGCTGAACCCCTCTACAACCCTTTACAGTTTAATATATGAGGACTGTAGTTGGTAATACGATGCTGAACCCCTCTACAACCCTTTACAGTTTAATATATGAGGACTGTAGTTGGTAATACGATGCTGAACCCCTCTACAACCCATTACAGTTTAATATATGAGGACTGTAGTTGGTAATACGATGCTGAACCCCTCTACAACCCTTTACAGTTTAATATATGAGGACTGGAGTTGGTAATACGATGCTGAACCCCTCTACAACCCTTTATAGTTTAATATATGAGGACTGTAGTTGGTAATACGATGCTGAACCCCTCTACAACCCTTTACAGTTTAATATATGAGGACTGTAGTTGGTAATACGATGCTGAACCACTCTACAACCCTTTACAGTTTAATATATGAGGACTGTAGTTGGTAATACGATGCTGAACCCCTCTACAACCCTTTACAGTTTAATATATGAGGACTGTAGTTGGTAATACGATGCTGAACCCCTCTACAACCCTTTACAGTTTAATATATGAGGACTGTAGTTGGTAATACGATGCTGAACCACTCTACAACCCTTTACAGTTTAATATATGAGGACTGTAGTTGGTAATACGATGCTGAACCCCTCTACAACCCTGTACAGTTTAATATATGAGGACTGTAGTTGGTAATACGATGCTGAACCCCTCTACAACCCTTTACAGTTTAATATATGAGGACTGTAGTTGGTAATACGATGCTGAACCCCTCTACAACCCTTTACAGTTTAATATATGAGGACTGGAGTTGGTAATACGATGCTGAACCCTTCTACAACCCTTTACAGTTTAATATATGAGGACTGTAGTTGGTAATACGATGCTGAACCTCTCTACAACCCTTTACAGTTTAATATATGAGGACTGTAGTTGGTAATACGATGCTGAACCCCTCTACAACCCTGTACAGTTTAATATATGAGGACTGTAGTTGGTAATACGATGCTGAACCCCTCTACAACCCTTTACAGTTTAATATATGAGGACTGTAGTTGGTAATACGATGCTGAACCCCTCTACAACCCTTTACAGTTTAATATATGAGGACTGTAGTTGGTAATACGATGCTGAACCCCTCTACAACCCTTTACAGTTTAATATATGAGGACTGTAGTTGGTAATACGATGCTGAACCCCTCTACAACCCTTTACAGTTTAATATATGAGGACTGTAGTTGGTAATACGATGCTGAACCCCTCTACAACCCTTTACAGTTTAATATATGAGGACTGTAGTTGGTAATACGATGCTGAACCCCTCTACAACCCTTTACAGTTTAATATATGAGGACTGTAGTTGGTAATACGATGCTGAACCCCTCTACAACCCTTTACAGTTTAATATATGAGGACTGTAGTTGGTAATACGATGCTGATCCCCTCTACAACCCTTTACAGTTTAATATATGAGGACTGTAGTTGGTAATACGATGCTGAACCCCTCTACAACCCTGTACAGTTTAATATATGAGGACTGTAGTTGGTAATACGATGCTGAACCCCTCTACAACCCTTTACAGTTTAATATATGAGGACTGTAGTTGGTAATACGATGCTGAACCCCTCTACAACCCTGTACAGTTTAATATATGAGGACTGTAGTTGGTAATACGATGCTGAACCCCTCTACAACCCTTTACAGTTTAATATATGAGGACTGTAGTTGGTAATACGATGCTGAACCCCTCTACAACCCTTTACAGTTTAATATATGAGGACTGTAGTTGGTAATACGATGCTGAACCCCTCTACAACCCTTTACAGTTTAATATATGAGGACTGTAGTTGGTAATACGATGCTGAACCCCTCTGCTCTCCACTCTACAACCCTTTACAGTTTAGAAACATAGCTGTGACCTAAATTACACCCTATTCCCTCTGAAGTGCACTACTTTTGAGCAGAACTCTGTGCGCTAAGTAGGGAATAGGGTGTCATTTGGGACGCAAATAGAGTTCCTTGTACAACTGATAAAAGAACTAAACATGGTCATTCCTAGGAATCTCTATGTGTAGAAGAGGGCATTTACAGTTTGTCAAATATGATTAGGAAGGAGGGATGGAGAGACAGAGAGAGGGAGAGAGAGAGGGAGAGAGAGACAGAGAGAGGGAGAGAGACAGAGAGAGGGAGAGAGAGGGATGGAGAGACAGAGAGAGGGAAAGAGAGGGAGAGAGAGACAGAGAGAGGGAGAGAGAGGAGAGAGAGAGAGAGAGGAGAGAGAGGGATGGAGAGACAGAGAGAGGGAGAGAGAGGGAGAGAGAGGGAGAGAGAGACAGAGAGGGGAGAGAGGGAGAGAGAGGGAGAGAGACAGAGAGAAGGAGAGAGAGGGATGGAGAGACAGAGATAGGAGAGAGAGGGATGGAGAGAGTGACAGAGAGAGGGAGAGAGAGGGAGGGGGAGACAGAGAGAGGGAGAGAGAGGGAGAGAGAGAGGGATGGAGGAGAGACAGGAGAGAGGGAGAGAGAGGGAGAGAGAGACAGAGAGAGAGAGAGAGAGAGAGAGAGAGAGAGGGAGAGAGAGGGAGAGAGAGGGAGAGAGACAGAGAGAGGGGGGAGAGAGAGGGATGGAGAGACAGAGATAGGGAGAGAGAGGGATGGAGAGAGTGACAGAGAGAGGGAGAGAGAGGGATGGAGAGAGACAGAGAGGGAGAGAGAGGGAGGGGAGACAGAGAGAGGGAGAGAGGGAGAGAGGGAGTGAGAGGGAGAGAGAGGTGGCAGAGACTGTGGTCATTTACAGTGGTAAAGGTTCCCATTGCTATGCTAATTCCCTCTTGCAGCAGAGACCTACTCCTGTTAAGGTGGACAGCCATGGAAGTGTGGTTTGGGGTGTGGGGTGGAGGGGGAGGGGGGTCTCATCAGGGGGCTTTCAGCCTTTAGAGGCAACATGATGTATGAGACAGCGTCTCCTTAGGACCCCGAGGAGAACACGACAGCCTGGGTGATGTGGGAGAAAACTCTGTCCCTGTAATGGAGACGGATGGCCTCGTCCTGTCCAACTGTTATTGTCACCAACCAAGATGGAGCTAGCCCTCGTATGAGCCCACCTCATCCCCTGGCGGGTAGCGTCTGGTCGGCCTCGCTGTCCCGACGCCAGCCTTCCATCCCGGGTTCAGTTCGTGACACCACAGTGACGGGAGCCTTCCATCCTGGGACTGGAGCCTCTCAGGCCCTTGTTGGCCTGTCAGTTTGGAAGCAGGGCAGTGACAGTCCTCAGAATCCTCTCTGTCAGCCAGAAGCATTCCTGGCATAGCCCCACTACAGTGACAGTGTGTTGATATCCTGTGTGTTCCAGGTGTGAGCTGCTGTAACAGGGTGGAGGACAGAGGATGACTTGACATCTCCTTTAAGTCATGTAAATGTTATTGCATTTATAAAGCTTTAGTATAGCTTTTGATCACTAACCTCGAAGTGTCATTTTTGTTTGACACTTGAAAATATCTATAAATGGTAGCACAGTCCAGTTCTGCTGCTTTCCTGAGGTTCATAGTTAAAAAGCGTTACAACATCGCATTCGGTAAATTTCAAATTCATAATATATTTTCTTGAACATTAAGGACTTGTTCAACAATGAGCGTCATTAGCCAGTTGGCAGCCACACAACGATGAGCGTCATTAGCCAGTTGGCAGCGACATAACGATGAGCGTCATTAGCCAGTTGGCAGCCACACAACGATGAGCGTCATTAGCCAGTTGGCAACCACACAACGATGAGCGTCATTAGCCAGTTGGCAGCCACACAACGATGAGCGTCATTAGGCAGTTGGCAGCCACACAACGATGAGCGTCATTAGCCAGTTGGCAGCCACACAACGATGAGCGTTATTAGCCAGTTGGCAACCACACAACGATGAGCGTCATTAGCCAGTTGGCAGCCACACAACGATGAGCGTCATTAGCCAGTTGGCAGCCACACAACGATGAGCGTCATTAGCCAGTTGGCAGCCATACAACGATGAGCGTCATTAGCCAGTTGGCAGCCACACAACGATGAGCGTCATTAGCCAGTTGGCAGCCACACAACAATGAGCGTCATTAGCCAGTTGGCAGCCACACAACGATGAGCGTCATTAGCCAGTTGGCAGCCACACAACGATGAGCGTTATTAGCCAGTTGGCAGCCACACAACGATGAGCGTCATTAGCCAGTTGGCAGCCACACAACGATGAGCGTCATTAGCCAGTTGGCAGCCACACAACGATGAGCGTCATTAGCCAGTTGGCAGCCACACAACGATGAGCGTCATTAGCCAGTTGGCAGCCACACAACGATGAGCGTCATTAGCCAGTTGGCAGCCACACAACGATGAGCGTCATTAGCCAGTTGGCAGCAAAAACAGATTTCTCTGAAGATGATGTCATCTCTGTCTGTCATAACTGTCTGTCTGTCATAAAACTGTCTGTCTGTCTGTCTGTCTCTCTGTCTCTCTGCCTATCTCTCAATCCTACTCACAGTTTTGACTGCCCTGGTTGTGTGTGTGTTTGTGTGTGTGTGTTTGTGTGTGTGTGTGTGTGTTTGTGTGTGACGATAGGGTGTAGGGTGTGACTATAGGGTGTGTGTGTGTGTGTGTGTGTGTGTGTGTGTGTGTGTGTGTGTGTGTGTGTGTGTGTGTGTGTGTGTGTGTGTGTGTGTGTGTGTGTGTGTGTGTGTGTGTGTGTGTGCAGGTGTGTGGGTGTTGCAGGCCTTGTGACTGCCTCTCAGGAAATAGACATTATTTTTCAACAATAACACAATGACCCTCATCACTACAGTGCTTTGTGCATCTCCTGTAGTGATAGAAAGAGAACCTGATGTAATGTGTGAACAACGATACGTGAGCCAGGTCTGGTTAAGATGCTGATTCATTTCCTGTTATCGTTTCTGTTCAACAACACTGGAGTCCAGCTTTTTATTTATTTATTTATTTCACCTTTATTTAACCAGGTAGGCAAGTTGAGAACAAGTTCTCATTTACAATTGCGACCTGGCCAAGATAAAGCAAAGCAGTTCGACACATACAACGACACAGAGTTACACATGGAGCAAAACAAACATACAGTCAATAATACAGTAGAAACAAGTCTATATACAATGTGAGCAAATGAGGTGAGATAAGGAGGTAAAGGCAAAAAAAAGGCCATGGTGGCAAAGTAAATACAATATAGCAAGTAAAACACTGGAATGGTAGATTTGCAATGGAAGAATGTGCAAAGTAGAAATAAAAATAATGGGGTGCAAAGGAGCAAAATAAATAAATAAATTAAATACAGTAGGGAAAGAGGTAGTTGTTTGGGCTAAAATATAGGTGGGCTATGTACAGGTGCAGTAATCTGTGAGCTGCTCTGACAGTTGGTGCTTAAAGCTAGTGAGGGAGATAAGTGTTTCCAGTTTCAGTGCTTTTGTAGTTCGTTCCAGTCATTGGCAGCAGAGAACTGGAAGGAGAGGCGGCCAAAGAAATAATTGGTTTTGGGGTGACTAGAGATATACCTGCTGGAGCGTGTGCTACAGGTGGGAGATGCTATGGTGACCAGCGAGCTGAGATAAGGGGGACTTTACCTAGCAGGGTCTTGTAGATGACATGGAGCCAGTGGGTTTGGCGACGAGTATGCAGCGAGGGCCAGCCAACGAGAGCGTACAGGTCGCAGTGGTGGGTAGTATATGGGGCTTTGGTGACAAAACGGATTGCACTGTGATAGACTGCATCCAATTTGTTGAGTAGGGTATTGGAGGCTATTTTGTAAATGACATCGCCAAAGTCGAGGATTGGTAGGATGGTCAGTTTTACAAGGGTATGTTTGGCAGCATGAGTGAAGGATGCTTTGTTGCGAAATAGGAAGCCAATTCTAGATTTAACTTAGGATTGGAGATATTTGATATGGGTCTGGAAGGAGAGTTTACAGTCTAACCAGACACCTAAGTATTTGTAGTTGTCCACGTATTCTAAATCAGAGCCGTCCAGAGTAGTGATGTTGGACAGGCGGGTAGGTGCGTGTAGCGATCGGTTGAAGAGCATGCATTTAGTTTTACTTGTATTTAAGAGCAATTGGAGGCCACGGAAGGAGAGTTGTATGGCATTGAAGCTTGCCTGGAGGGTTGTTAACACAGTGTCCAAAGAAGGGCTAGAAGTATACAGAATGGTGTCGTCTGCGTAGAGGTGAATCAAAGACTCACCAGCAGCAAGAGAGACCTCATTGATGTATACAGAGAAGAGAGTCGGTACAAGAATTGAACCCTGTGGCACCCCATAGAGACTGCCAGAGGTCCGGACAGCAGACCCTCCGATTTGACACACTGAACTCTATCAGAGAAGTAGTTGGTGAACCAGGCGAGGCAATCATTTGAGAAACCAAGGCTGTCGAGTCTGCCGATGAGGATGTGGTGATTGACAGAGTCGAAAGCCTTGGCCAGATCAATGAACACGGCTGCACAGTAATGTTTCTTATCAATGGCGGTTAAGATATTGTTTAGGACCTTGAGTGTGGCTGAGGTGCACCCATGACCAGCTCTGAAACCAGATTGCATAGCAGAGAAGGTATGGTGAGATTCGAAATGGTCGGTAATCTGTTTATTGACTTGACTTTCGAAGACCTTAGAAAGGCATGGTAGGATAGATATAGGTCTGTAGCAGTTTGGGTCAAGAGTGTCCCCCTTTGAAGAGGGGATGACCGCAGCTGCTTTCCAATCTTTGGGGATCTCAGACGACACGAAAGAGAGGTTGAACAGGCTAGTAATAGGGGTGGCAACAATTTCGGCAGATAATTTTAGAAAGAAAGGGTCCAGATTGTCTAGCCCGGCTGATTTGTAGGGGTCCAGATTTTGCAGCTCTTTCAGAACATCAGCTGAACTGATTTGGGAGAAGGAGAAATGGGGAAGGCTTGGGTGAGTTGCTGTGGGGGTGCAGTGCTGTTGACCGGAATAGGAGTAGCCAGGTGGAAAGCATGGCCAGCCGTAGAAAAATGCTTATTGAAATTTTCAATTATGGTGGATTTATCAGTGGTGACAGTGTTTCCTATCTTCAGTGCAGTGGGCAGCTGGGAGGAGGTGTTCTTATTCTCCATTGACTTTACAGTGTCCCAGAACTTTTTTGAGTTAGTGTTGCAGGAAGCAAATTTCTGCTTGAAAAAGCTAGCCTTGGCTTTTCTAACTGCCTGTGTATAATGGTTTCTAGCTTCCCTGAACAGATGCATATCACGGGGGCTGTTCGATGCTAATGCAGAACGCCATAGGATGTTTTTGTGTTGGTTAAGGGCAGTCAGGTCTGGGGAGAACCAAGGGCTATATCTGTTCCTGGTTCTAAATTTCTTGAATGGGGCATGTTTATTTAAGATGGTTAGGAAGGCATTTAAAAAAATATCCAGGCATCCTCTACTGACGGGATGAGGTCTATACCCTTCCAGGATACCCCGGCCAGGTCGATTAGAAATGCCTGCTCGCTGAAGTGTTTCAGGGAGCGTTTTACAGTGATGAGTGGGGGTCGTTTGACCGCTGACCCATTACGGATGCAGGCAATGAGATCTTGGTCGCTGAGATCTTGGTTGAAGACAGCAGAGGTGTATTTAGAGGGCAAGTTGGTTAGGATGATATCTATGAGGGTGCCCGTGTTTAAGGCTTTGGGGAGGTACCTGGTAGGTTCATTGATAATTTGTGTGAGATTGAGGGCATCAAGTTTAGATTGTAGGATGGCTGGGGTGTTAAGCATGTTCCAGTTTAGGTCGCCTAGCAGCACGAGCTCTGAAGATAGATGGGGGGCAATCAGTTCACATATGGTGTCCAGAGCACAACTGGGGGCAGAGTGTGGTCTATAGCAGACTGCAACGGTGAGTGACTTGTTTTTAGAGAGGTGGATTTTTAAAAGTAGAAGTTCAAATTGTTTGGGTACAGACCTGGATAGTAGGACAGAACTCTGCAGGCTATCTTTGCAGTAGATTGCAACACCGCCCCCTTTGGCAGTTCTATCTTGTCTGAAAAGGAATTAAAATTTCAGAATTTTTGGTAGTCTTCCTAAGCCAGGATTCAGACACAGCTAGAACATCCGGGTTGGCAGAGTGTGCTAAAGCAGTGAATAGAACAAACTTGGGGAGGAGGCTTCTAATGTTAACATGCATGAAACCAAGGCTATTACGGTTACAGAAGTCGTCAAAAGAGAGCGCCTGGGGAATAGGAGTGGAGCAAGGCACTGCAGGGCCTGGATTCACCTCTACATCGCCAGAGGAACAGAGGAGGAGTAGAATAAGGGTGCGGCTGAAAGCAATAAGAATTGGTTGTCTAGAACGTCTGGAACAGAGAGTAAAAGGAGGTTTCTGGGGGCGATAAAATAGCATCAAGGTATAATGTACAGACAAAGGTATGGTAGGATGTGAATACAGTGGAGGTAAACCTAGGGATTGAGTGAAGAAGAGAGAGATATTGTCTCTAGAAACATCATTGAAACCAGGAGATGTCATTGCATGTGTGGGTGGTGGAACTAATAGGTTGGATAAGGTATGGTGAGCAGGACTAGAGGCTCTACAGTGAAATAAGCCAATAAACACTAACCAGAACAGCAATGGACAAGGCATATTGACATTAAGGAGAGGCATGCTTAGTCGAGTGATCAAAAGGGTCCAGAGTGGAGAGGTTGGTTGGGGGTCACGGCGATCCAGACAGCCAGCCAGGCCATCGATAGCAAGCTAAGTTATTAGCCACCTCTTGCGCTCCGTCAGTAGATTAGTGGGGTTCCGTGTGGTAGAGGGACCAATCCAAATCACACAACAACAACAAAAATAAAAACAATAGATATAGCTAGAGGCCCAGAAGAAGAAAAAAATAACAATAACAATAAAAATAAATAAATAAATCGTCCGATTATCTATTCAGATAGCAGCCGATAAGACAGCTAATGGCTAGCTTGCCGCAGATGGGCGCCCAGGCAACGTCGCGACGGAGGAACCAGACAGATAACTCCCTCGGGTAGACAACGTCGGCAGTTCAGCCGTGAAGGCCCGGTGGGGCTCCGCGCAGGCAGCAAAACGGGTCCGTACAGGTGACCGCAGCCCAGGAGCGATTGATGGAACTCCTCAGCTGGCTAGCTCCGGAACAACCGATGCTCGCTCCGGAATCGACGAAAACTCCAACTAGCTTCCGATTAGCTTCTGGATTAGCTTCTGGCTAGCTCCTGGCTAGCTTCTGGCCAGTTTCCGGCCAGCTCCTGACCCAGCTTGTGATTAGCTTCTGGATTAGCTCCTGGCTAGCTCCTGGCTAGCTCCTGGCTAGCTTCTGGCTAGTTTCTGGCTAGCTTTCTGGCTAGTTTCTGGCTAGCTTCTTGGAGTTTGGAGTTTCTGGCTAGCTTCTTGGATGATTTCAGACTTGAGGTAAAAAATAATTTTTTATAATTTTTTTAAAATATAAATTGGTGAGGAGGGTTGTAGGAGAGTGTTTTGAGGATGAGTTTATGGAAAATTTAAATAAAAAAATGTATGAAAAAAGTTGTAAATATATATATATACGGGACACGACAAGACGAGGACAAATGACGTCTGAACTGCTATGCCATCTTGGTAAGAATTTGAAATCCTTTAATAATTCCTTTAATGGGCAGCGCAACACAACAGACTGCCCAGGTTCAGATGGAATGAGGCAGAAAGGTGATTTCTTGTTTGAAATCAACTATTTATTTCCTTGTTTACCATGGCAATAAGACATACCCTACAGTCATACCCTACAGTCATACCCTACAGTCATACCCTATAGTCATACCCTACAGTCATACCCTATAGTCAAACTCTATAGTCATACCATATAGTCATACCCTACAGTCATACTCACTAGTCATACCCTATAGTCATACCCTACAGTCATACCCTACAGTCATACCATATAGTCATACCCTACAGTCATACCCTACAGTCATACCCTATAGTCATATCCTTCAGTCATACTCTATAGTCATACCCTACAGTCATACCCTACAGTCATACCATATAGTCATACCCTACAGTCATACCCTACAGTAATACCCTACAGTCATACCCTATTGTCATACTCTACAGTGATACCCTACAGCCATACCCTACAGCCATACCCTACAGTCATACCCTACAGTCAGACCCTATAGTCATACCCTATAGTCATACCCTACAGTCATACCCTACAGTCAGACCCTACAGCCATACCCTACAGTCATACCCTACAGTCAGACCCTATAGTCATACCCTATAGTCATACCCTACAGTCATACCCTACAGTCAGACCCTACAGTCATACCCTACAGTCATACCCTACAGTCATACCCTACAGCCATACCCTACAGTCACACCCTACAGTCATACCCTACTGTCATACCCTACAGTCATACCCTACAGCCACACCCTACAGTCATACCCTACAGCCATACCCTACAGTCATACCCTATAGTCATACCCTACAGTCATACCCTACAGTCATACCCTACAGTCAAACCCTACAGCCATACCCTACAGTCATACCCTACAGTCATACCCTACAGCCATACCCTACAGTCATACCCTACAGCCATACCCTACAGCCATACCCTACAGTCATACCCTACAGCCATACCCTACAGTCATACCCTACAGTCATACCCTACAGCCACACCCTACAGTCATACCCTACATCCATACCCTACAGTCATACCCTACAGTTATACCCTACAGCCATACCCTACAGTCATACCCTACAGCCATACCCTACAGCCATACCCTACAGTCATACCCTACAGCCATACCCTACTGCCATACCCTACAGTCATACCCTACAGTCATACCCTACAGTCATACCCTATAGTCATACCCTATAGTCATACCCTACAGTCATACCCTATAGTCATACCCTACAGTCATACCCTACAGTCATACCCTACTGTCATAACCTACAGTCATACCCTACAGTCATACCCTACAGTCATATCCTATAGTCATACCCTACAGTCATACCCTACAGTCATACCCTACAGTCATACCCTACAGTCATACCCTACTGTCATACCCTACAGTCATATCCTACAGTCATACCCTACAGTCATACCCTATAGTCATACCCTACAGTCATACCCTACAGTCATACCCTACAGTCATACCCTACAGTCATACCATGATTTTACTTGTCTTAATAGAAAATGTTTATTTCTTATCAAGAGTGCAACATGAAATATTCCTGAACTGTCGGCTACACATTTGACATTTGAAACTAAATCCTGGTTGGGTTTAATTTGGAATCAAACGATAATGTATTCTCATAAAGTTATTTAAAGTTGCACAAATTATATAATAATAATATATTTTTTAAATCATGTTCGTGGTTAGGCTGGTTTCATAAACAACAGGTGTACACTAACAGTGAACAGCTGATTTACGAGTCATTTTCCAAAAACACAGAGTTAAAGATAAAGATTCAAAAATAGATAAATAGAAAGTGACAGGAGGAATAAATACTTGGGCGAGGATTCATGTGGGCAAGGATATTGGAAGTTTTATCACAGCTTACTGGATGACATCCTGTTTTGAACCAAGAGGAAGGAACATAGGTAGTTTAAAATGTGCCTTTAGAGGTCATGCAGTTCAATACTCATGTTTAAAAAACAAACTATTATGGGTAAAAGAGTTCATGTCAACAAATTAAATAGAAGAACTAACAGCACAGATAGACAGCAATAAAAACTGTATCATAGAGGCACAGAACGAGTTAGAGGGAAAACAAAAAGACATGGAATAACTTATTCAACAAAGATCCAGTGTAATATATTATACAAATAAAGCTAATTGGATGGAATATGGGGAAAATTGAACCAAATTATTTTAGAATCTTCAACATAGAAATTCGACCAAAAGTAATTTACAGAAACTTGTTACAAATTACGGAGTCATCCATGATTCACCAAACGATACTCTGAAAGAGGAAGCTAAATATTTTAAGCATATTGTAACGGTTCTCGTCTGGTGAAGGAGAAGCGGACCAAATGCAGCGTGGTATTTTTGAGACATGTTTAATGACGATGACAAACACGAACAATACAAAAACAACAAAGGACCGTGAAAACCTATACAGCCTATCTGGTGACAACAAACACAGAGACAGGAACAATCACCCACGAAATACTCAAAGAATATGGCTGCCTAAATATGGTTACCAATCAGAGGCAACGATAAACACCTGCCTCTGATTGCGAAGCACTCCAGACAGCGATAGACTTTGCTAGATAACCCCATTAAGCCACACACCCAACACCCCACAAAACCCCAAGACAAAACACACCACAATAAACCCATGTCACACCCTGGCCTGACCAAATAAATGAAGACAAACACAATATATTATGACCAGTTCGTGACACATATGTTCTCTTTTCAGTCTCCTCCATTTCCACTAACTGAAGTTAGTTGGAAGGAATTTTTTCCTAATAGTTGTGTAAAATTAGCATATGTACAGAAAGACTTGTATGATGTCCAAATTGCAGAGGAGGTATGTATTGATGCAATGAAAGCCTTTAGGCCAGGGAAAACTCCAGGGCTGGATGGCACACCAGTTGGGGTAAATGAGACCTTATTTGATCTACTATTAGTATATTTTAACCCCTCCTATCAGGTACTCAGGTCTGATTTCATGACTGAAACAGGACCCAGGTGGACCCAGGTGGACCCAGGTGGACCCAGGTGGACCCAGGTGGACCCAAGTGGACCCAGGTGGACCCAGGTGGTAGGTATAACGATCCAGTCTAAAACGTGAAGGTCCTTTGCACTTCAGTGTTGTGATGCAAAAACCCCTATCAAAAGAAATAGCACATATCATTAAAATTATTATATTATTAAATTATTATATTATTATATTATAAAATTATAAAATGATGAAATTATTATATTATTAAATTATTATATTTTATTATTAAATTGTTATATTATTCAATTATTAAAATATTTTATTATATTATTAAAATATTATATTATTATATTATAAAAATAGTATATTATTAAATTATTATATTATTAATATATTATATTATTAAAATATTATATTATTAAATTATTATATTATTAAAATATTATAGTATTAAAAAATTATATTATTATATTATAAAAACATTATATTATTAAATTATTATATTATTTATTATTAAATTATTATATTATTAAATTATAAAAATATTATATTATTCTATTATTCTTAAATTCTTAAATTCTTATATTATTCATCCTGAATAGACAGTTTTTTTTTACATTGCAGATAATATAAGACAAGAATTTGAAACAATTGAACACTAGGAAACATCTTGGAAATCAAGCCTGGTATTCATAACAGACTTTGAAAAGGCTTTTGATAAAGTACGACTGGAGTATATATATAAATGCCTGGAATATTTAAATGTTGGAGTATCTCTTATAAAATGGGTTAAAGTTATGTATTGTAACTCTAGGTGTAAAATGGTAAAGCACGGTGGATGTGTTGTAGACCCCTGAGGGCCCCGTGTTGAGGGTCAGCATGGTG
Source organism: Oncorhynchus masou masou (assembly GCF_036934945.1). Lineage (NCBI taxonomy): Eukaryota > Metazoa > Chordata > Actinopteri > Salmoniformes > Salmonidae > Oncorhynchus > Oncorhynchus masou. The sequence continues at coordinate 296,296 of NW_027012854.1, forward strand.
GATGTGTTGTAGACCCCTGAGGGTCAGCACGGTGGATGTGTTGTAGACCCCTGAGGGGCCCCGTGTTGAGGGTCAGCATGGTGGATGTGTTGTAGACCCCTGAGGGTCAGCACGGTGGATGTGTTGTAGACCCCTTAGTGTTAGCACGGTGGATGTGTTGTAGACCCCTGAGGGGTCCCGTGTTGAGGGTCAGCATGGTGGATGTGTTGTAGACCCCTGAGGGTCAGCACGGTGGATGTGTTGTAGACCCCTGAAGGTCAGCACGGTGGATGTGTTGTAGACCCCTGAGGGTCAGCGTGGTGGATGTGTTGTAGACCCCTGAGGGCCCTGTGTTGAGGGTCAGCATGGTGGATGTGTTGTAGACCCCTGAGGGTCAGCATGGTAGATGTTTTGTAGACCCCTGAGGGCCCCCGTGTTGAGGGTCAGCATGGTGGTGTAGACCCCTGAAGGTCAGCACAGTGGATGTGTTGTAGACCCCTGAGGGTCAGCATGGTGGATGTGTTGTAGGCCCCTGAGGGGCCCCGTGTTGAGGGTCAGCATGGTGGATGTGTTGTAGACCCCTGAGGGTCAGCATGGTGGATGTGTTGTAGACCCCTGAGGGTCAGCACGGTGGATGTGTTGTAGACCCCTGAGGGCCCTGTGTTGAGGGTCAGCATGGTGGATGTGTTGTAGACCCCTGAGGGTCAGCATGGTGGGTGTGTTGTAGACCCCTGAGGGTCAGCATGGTGGATGTGTTGTAGACCCCTGAGGGCCCCGTGTTGAGGGTCAGCATGGTGGATGTGATGTAGACCCCTGAGGAGCCCCGTGTTGAGGGTCAGCACGGTGGATGTGTTGTTGACCCCTGAGGGTCAGCATGGTGGATGTGTTGTTGACCCCTGAGGGGTCACGTGTTGAGGGTCAGCACGGTGGATGTGTTGTAGACCCCTGAGGGTCAGCATGGTGGATGTGTTGTTGACCCCTGAGGGCCCCGTGTTGAGGGTCAGCGTGGTGGATGTGATGTAGACCCCTGAGGGCCCCGTGTTGAGGGTCAGCACGGTGGATGTGTTGTAGACCCCTGAGGGTCAGCACGATGGATGTGTTGTTGACCCCTGAGGAGCCCCGTGTTGAGGGTCAGCGTGGTGGATGTGTTGTAGACCCCTGAGGGTCAGCACGATGGATGTGTTGTTGACCCCTGAGGGCCCGTGTTGAGGGTCAGCACGGTGGATGTGTTGTAGACCCCTGAGGGTCAGCATGGTGGATGTGTTGTAGACCCCTGAGGGGCCCCGTGTTGAGGGTCAGCATGGTGGATGTGTTGTAGACCCCTGAGGGTCAGCACGATGGATGTGTTGTTGACCCCTGAGGGCCCCGTGTTGAGGGTCAGCACGGTGGATGTGTTGTAGACCCCTGAGGGTCAGCATGGTGGATGTGTTGTAGACCCCTGAGGGGCCCCGTGTTGAGGGTTAGCATGGTGGATGTGTTGTAGACCCCTGAAGGTCAGCACGGTGGATGTGTTGTAGACCCCTGAGGGTCCCGTGTTGAGGGTCAGCATGGTGGATGTGTTGTAGACCCCTGAGGGCCCCGTGTTGAGGGTCAGCACGGTGGATGTGTTGTTGACCCCTGAGGGCCCTGTGTTGAGGGTGGGCATGGTGGATGTGTTGTAGACCCCTGAGGGTCAGCACGGTGGATGTGTTGTAGACCCCTGAGGGCCGCGTGTTGAGGGTCAGCATGGTGGATGTGTTGTAGACCCCTGAGGGGCCCCGTGTTGAGGGTCAGCATGGTGGATGTGTTGTAGACCCCTGAGGGTCAGCATGGTGGATGTGTTGTAGACCCCTGAGGGTCAGCATGGTGGATGTGTTGTTGACCCCTGACGGGCCCCGTGTTGAGGGTCAGCATGGTGGATGTGTTGTAGACCCCTGAGGGGCCCCGTGTTGAGGGTGAGCATGGTGGATGTGTTGTTGACCCCTGAGGGGCCCCGTGTTGAGGGTCAGCATGGTGGATGTGTTGTTGACCCCTGAGGGCCCCGTGTTGAGGGTCAGCATGGTGGATGTGTTGTTGACCCCTGAGGGGCCCCGTGTTGAGGGTCAGCATGGTGGATGTTTGTTGACCCCTGAGGGGCCCCGTGTTGAGGGTTAGCATGGTGGATGTGTTGTAGACCCCTGAGGGTCAGCATGGTGGATGTGTTGTAGACCCCTGAGGGTCAGCATGGTGGATGTGTTGTAGACCCCTGAGGGTCAGCATGGTGGATGTGTTGTAGACCCTGAGGGTCAGCACGGTGGATGTGTTGTAGACCCCTGAGGGCCCCGTGTTGAGGGTCAGCATGGTGGATGTGTTGTTGACCCCTGAGGGGCCCCGTGTTGAGGGTCAGCATGGTGGATGTGTTGTTGACCCCTGAGGGGCCCCGTGTTGAGGGTCAGCATGGTGGATGTGTTGTTGACCCCTGAGGGGCCCCGTGTTGAGGGTCAGCATGTTGGATGTGTTGTTGACCCCTGAGGGGCCCCGTGTTGAGGGTCAGCATGGTGGATGTGTTGTAGACCCCTGAGGGTCAGCATGGTGGATGTGTTGTTGACCCCTGAGGGCCCCGTGTTGAGGGTCAGCATGGTGGATGTGCTGTTGACCCCTGAGGGGCCCCGTGTTGAGGGTCATCATGGTGGATGTGTTGTAGACCCCTGAGGGTCAGCATGGTGGATGTGTTGTTGACCCCTGAGGGGCCCCGTGTTGAGGGTCAGCATGGTGGATGTGTTGTTGACCCCTGAGGGTCAGCACGGTGGATGTGTTGTTGACCCCTGAGGGCCCCCGTGTTGAGCGTCAGCATGGTGGATGTGTTGTAGACCCCCGAGGGCCGCGTGTTGAGGGTCAGCATGGTGGATGTGTTGTAGACCCCTGAGGGTCAGCATGGGGGATGTGTTGTTGACCCCTGAGGGGCCCCGTGTTGAGTGTCAGCATGGTGGATGTGTTGTTGACCCCTGAGGGTCAGCACGGTCGATGTGATGTGGAATAACATTTCCTATGTTGTGTGGATGGAGGAGATGATATTTATAGAACAATGTGATAAAGCTGAATAAAGAACTCGTATTAGTTCCTCCAGGACTGCAAGGCCACTAGGTCTACAGGGGCATACTTGACTTTATTGAAGAAACATGACTGAATTGGAAAGAAATGTGGTAGAGACAGTAATTTCTTAACATCTGGAAATTGTTAGCTCAACCAAAGAAATCGATGGAAAAGGTGCTTTGTTACAATACCACGTATAAATTGCCACTGTGGCTGCATTCCGTATCATTTTTCATTTACAATGTGTTCAGTAATTAAAAGTTGCTCTTCAATAACTTTATAACTTTATGGTTTCGTAGTTTCTGCAAATAAATGTGTTAATTAAATCATCACTATTTCTTCATTTCTTTTTTTTCTACCTAACCACTATATCTTAGACAACACAGAAAAATACATTTCAAGCAATGTACTTGTATGAAGGCCTTACACCCTATTATTGTGTAGGGAACCGGCGTGGGCTCACAGTTGGACAGGGTTCTGTTTCAGAGACTACTGATGCCACAACAATCATACTGACACAGAACACACACTGGAGATACATCTGGGGCCAAGGAGATACGTCATGTCGTGGGTGACGTGACGTTTCAGTGTAGGACCTGTACAGGATGCAATTCAGGAGAGGTTACATTCTTGCAACATTGGGTCTCACAAGGTTAATGTAAGAATGGATATGACTAAGGACTGCTTTCTCAGGATGCTGATGGGGGAGGAGCGGGGAATGTTTCCCTTACTTCTTAGACAGTAAGCATGACTTGGGCATAGTAAACAGAATGATCTGTAGTAGGAACCAGAAGCTACAGCTGAATTAGTCTCACTGTCAACTGGGCCACATTGACCCTGTAGTAGGAACCAGAAGATACAGCTGTATCAGTCTCAATGTCAACTGGGCCACATTGACCCTGTAGTAGGAACCAGAAGATACAGCTGAATTAGTCTCACTATCAACTGGGCCAGATTGATCCTGTAGTAGGAACCAGAAGCTACAGCTGTATCAGTCTCACTATCAACTGGGCCAGATTGATCCTGTAGTAGGAACCAGAAGCTACAGCTGAATTAGTCTCACTGTCAACTGGGCCACATTGACCCTGTAGTAGGAACCAGAAGATACAGCTGTATCAGTCTCACTGTCAACTGGGCCACATTGACCCTGTAGTAGGAACCAGAAGATACAGCTGTATCAGTCTCACTGTCAACTGGGCCACATTGACCCTGTAGTAGGAACCAGAAGCTACAGCTGAATTAGTCTCACTGTCAACTGGGCCACATTGACTCTTCGTTTCACTTCTCTCACAAGTCAACAACAGCATGTTAATCACAGAAGTTCTTTGAAAACCAGGTTCCAGAAATGGAAGTGATCTCATCCATATCATCCCCACTAAGATACAACACACAGTACAGTATATGTGTTATATAGTATTCTGATTGAATGAGACACAATACAGTATATGTGTTATATAGTATTCTGATTGAATGAGACACAGTACAGTATATGTGTTATATAGTATTCTGATTGAATGAGACACAGTACAGTATATGTGTTATATAGTATTCTGATTGAATGAGACACTGTACAGTATATGTGTTATATAGTATTCTGATTGAATGAGACACAATACAGTATATGTGTTATCGAGTATTCTGATTGAATGAGATACAATACAGTATATGTGTTATCTAGTATCCTGATTGAATGAGACAATACAGTATATGTGTTATATAGTATTCTGATTGAATGAGATACAATACACTGTACAGTAAATGTGTAATATAGTATTTTGGTTTAATATTTATGGTCCTCCTCACATTTTTTCAGCTCTGACGACTTCCTGAAGAGTCTCTTCAGTAGAACACCACAGAGGGGAAGTGAACTCACGCTGGGTGTTTTGGGTTGCAGCTCGGCATCATGGGGGGTGGCCACAAGTCAACTACTCTACGCGAGAGACTTGTCTGGGGGTAATATCCTCACAGCCAAGTCACTGGCTGTGAGGAGAGTGGTTCGTTGTCACGGGGGTCGAGGGTGGGGGAGATGACGTGATGTGGAATCCAGCAGCGTCTCTAAACAGGGATGTGAAACCATGTTAACAGACTACTCATAGGTCAAAGGGTACATAGTTGATATCAAGGTGTTGGCTCACACTGATCATAGAGCTTAATATAACTTCTATTTTATGAGTCACTTCAGAATCATGAGAAAAACAACTACCAACAGGGAATGATGACAGGTTGATATCAAACCAACATGAAGACCATGGTAACGGAGGGCCATCCTCAGGCTCTAGGTAACGGAGGGCCATCCTCAGGCTCTAGGTAACGGAGGGCCATCCTCAGGCTCTTGGTAACGGAGGGCCATCCTCAGGCTCTAGGTAACGGAGGGCCATCCTCAGGCTCTTGGTAACGGAGGGCCATCCTCAGGCTATTGGTAACGGAGGGCCATCCTCAGGCTCTAGGTAACATAGGGCCATCCTCAGGCTCTAGGTAACAGAGGGCCATCCTCAGGCTCTAGGTAACATAGGGCCATCCTC